>NC_081575.1:83227495-83230114 GCF_022355385.1 Mustela nigripes | reverse complement strand
GGGGGGGGGGGGGGGGGGGGGGGGGGGGGGGGAGGCTGAAGACCAAGGCTGGTGGCCCGGTCCGGTTTGGTCCCTAAATCTGTTCCTTGTGGAGAGAAACAGAGCAGCAAGCATTTCTCATCTGGTTAAGATGGGTTTGCGCGTGAGCTTTCAGCTTCCAGGCCTGGGCACCCCAAGCTCTGTTTCCTTCCCCTCCCCCCACCATGGGGAGCTGGGCAGGTGAAGCTGTGCCCCTCACAGCAGATCCCCCCCACATGGACACCATTTGCAGGAGCCCCTTCCAGTCCTCTTGACCTTCCAAGATACAGCTTCTGTAAATCACACAGGGACGTGGGTCTTCTTATTTCATAGTCATTTCCCACAGGACAAAGAAACCTGGAGCTAAGAGTTGCTGGCATTTTGCAAATTAGAACCTCATTGACTTAAATCACCTCCGCTTCAAGAGAGAAAGACCCTCCCGCAGTTTCGGATCTTTCAGCTGCTTCACAGAGAACGCATTCCCTGCTTCCTCCTGCCTCAGATCAGCCCGGCACACGTACCAGGTTTCCGGTGACAGGCTTCTGTCCCTCCTAACTGTCCCTACTTGGCTTTCTAAGACAGTATCTCGGGGTAACTCTACCCCCTCCGTCCCCCAGCCCTGACAGGCAGCCAGTAGGCCCAAACCAACAGTGGCGGTCACAGCATCGTGGGCTCTGTGCAGTAGTGTGGCCACTTTTCTCAGTCCCGTCTTTCCACAGGGATGACAATGGACAAGATCGAACGGGGCTGCCTGCCTCCTAGGGGCAGAATTCATGCCAGCGTCCTTGCCCCCCCCTCAAAAGATGGGCTGGGAGGTACACCGGCAGAGACCGGGCTAAAGGACAGTTTCAAGACAGCTACTTAGGTCCCTTAGGGAAGCCAACCGAGACCAAAACCCTTGGTAGGCCAGTCCCCAAAACTTGTGAGGGACCGGTCAAGACTTCAAATGGTAAAAACGGCAATATTCACTGAGCCCTTGCTCTGCGTCAGGCCGTTTGCTAATTAAGCCTCTCACATGAACCGCCTTCTATTTAGTTCTCGTGACAACAGTATGAAGGTGATGCTACGAGCTCTGACGCGTGTAAAAACAGGCCGGATGGTTAAGACAGTTGCTCAAGGTTCCTAGAATGCAGCAGGACGGGGAGAGGAACCCGTGAGGTCACCTCTACAACATACAACACTTATTCTTGGCCACTTGGCTTGACTCCACATCCCAAGCTCCTTCAGTAACTGTCCCTGCTCCGCTTTGCCCTGAAGAAACCAACCTGAGTTAGGGTTGAATCCCATGAGCTCTGTACCATTGATCCTTTCCATCCTGGACAGAGATGACTGGGCCAGAAAATTCGTCATCTGACACAGGGCACACAGTTCAGAGGCTCACGTCCAAAGAGCAAGATAATTCACACCAATCTGGACAGGACAGGTCTCACGGTGGAGGGAGGACCTGGTGGACTTGCCTTCTGCAGAGCTGGTCTACCCTGTAACTCAGTGTGGGGGCCTCAACAAGTCCCCCCCAAAGGCACCCACTGCCTCAGCCCCAGCACCTGCCACTCTTAACTTGCATGCTGAAGGGGACTTTGCAGACAAAATTAAGGTGAAGGACCCAAGGTGGGGAGATTATCCTTGGTGATCCAGGCAGGACCAACCAGCATAAACATGAGGCCAATTATGAGAGGAGGTAGCGGAATGGGCAGTGGGATCAGGAGGAGTAGGGGACGTGACAGTGGAAGCAAGTGGTTGGAGCGATGCTGAGAAAGGCCATGAGCCAAAATGCAGATGGCCTCTAGCAACTGGGAGAGGAAAGGAAAGGAACTCTCTCCTAAGGTCTCCAGAAGGACGCTACCCCTGCCTACACCTTGATTTTAGACTTCCGACAAACAGAACTATAAGAGAAGAAATCTGTGTTGCTTTAAGCCACCAAATGTGTGGGAATTTGCAGCAGCAGAGATAGGAAGCGAACACCCTAGGCATAGAGCAGGGCTCCTCACTCTCTCAGAGAATTCCTCCTGCCCAAAGGGCCCGCCTGGGCTGTGGCGGACCACTCTGGGTTGCGCCCAGGTTTTCTCTCCCGGTTCACATGCTTTCTGGGAAAGGAAAAGAAATGTTGTTGTTGTTCTTCTTCTTTTTCTATCAGTAAGATCCTCCCCGGTAGAAATTACTTTTCTATTTCCTGCCCCCCCCCCATACTTTTTCCAAGGGAGCCTTTGGTACTTCTCAGGTCGCCTTGAGATAATCTTCCGTGGGCCTTGTGGACCCACCATGGCTGGATCTGGCACTGCCTGAGTAGTTGCCATAGGTTTAGATGTCCCTGTTGGCTGAAAAATTGTTGGGAAGAAGTGGAAATAACTCTGAGTGTTACCCCGGTGGAGCAGTGTAAGAAGGCAGGTGGGGTACATCATGAGGAATGATGCTGTAATTATCAGAACCTCCTACAAGGAAATGGGTAGCTTAGAGAGTTAGAGAGTCCTCGAACTTGGGGATTAAAGAATGCAACTCTGTGCTGCCTATAAGAAACCCACTTTTTTTTATTTTTTAAAGATTTTATTTATTATTTGACAGAGATCACAAGTATGCAGAGAGGCAGGCAGAGAGAGATGGGGA
>NC_081575.1:83207097-83222495 GCF_022355385.1 Mustela nigripes | reverse complement strand
ATGGGGGCTTAAATGGGTAGGAGAAGAATCAATGAAACAAGATGGGATTGGGAGGGAGACAAACCATAAGTGACTCTTAATCTCACAAAATAAACTGAGGGTTGCTGGGGGGAGGGGGGTTGGGAGAAGGGGGTGGGGTTATGGACATTGGGGAGGGAGGGTATGTGCTTTGGTGAGTGCTGTGAAGTGTGTAAACCTGGCAATTCACAGACCTGTACCCCTGGGGAAAAAAATATATGTTTATAAAAAATAAAAAAATTTTAAAAAAAGGATAATAAGGGAATATTATTAACAAACTTAGGCCAATAAATTCAACAACAAGATGAAATGGACACAGTCTCTCAAAGACACAAACTAATAGTGCACATTCTAGAAAAAGATAGATAACCTGATAACCTTTTTATTCTTAAATACATTAGAGTTAAAAGCTTTCTTATGGGGGCATCTGGGTGGCTTAGTGGGTTAAGCCTCTGCCTTTGGCTCAGGTCATGGTCCCAGGGTCCTGGGATCAGCCCCGCATCGGGCTCTCTGCTCAGTGGGGAGCCTGCTTCCTCCTCTCTCTCTCTGCCTGCCTATCTGCCTACTTGTGATCTCTCTCTGTCAAATAAATAAATAAAATCTTTTAAAAAAAAAAAAGCTTTCTTATGAAGAAAACTCAGGGCGCTAATGACTTCCTTCACTGGCAAATTCTAACAGACATTTAAAGAACAAATAATACCAAATCTACACAAACTTCCCAAAAATTGAACAGGGGAGAATAGTTTTCAACTCATTCCAGAAGGCCAGCATTACCTTGATACTGAAACCACACAGATATAATAAGAAAACTATAGACCAATATCCTTTATAAAAGTAGATGCATGGGGTGCCTAGGTGGCTCAGTGAGTTAAGCCTCTGCCTTCAGCTCGGGTCATGATCTCTGCTCAGCAGGGAGCCTGCTTCCCCCCTCTCTCTCTGCCTGCCTCTCTGCCTACTTGTAATCTCTCTCTCTAATAAATAAAATCTTTTTTTAAAAAAAGTAGATGCAAAAATTCTTAGAACTTCAACAAATTTAATCCAATAACATATCAAAATGATAACACATCAAGACCATCTTATCTTGGGCTGCTTTAACAAAACACTATAGGCTGGCTGACTAGAACAACGGAAAACTATTTCTTACAATCTGGAAGCCAGAAAGCCCAAGATCAAGGTGCCGTTAGACTCCTGTCTTGTGAAGGCCCACTTCCTGGTTTGTAGACAGCTGCCTTCTCACTGTGTTCTAATATGGCCTTTCCTTGGTGCATACTCAGAGAGAGAGAGAGGTCTTTTCCTCTTGTAAGGGCATGAACCCTATCATGAGGGTTGTACCCTCATGGCCTAATCTAAAGCTAATTATGTCCCAAAAGGCCCCACCTCCAAATACCACAACACTGGGGGCTAGGACTTCAACATATGAAATTGGGGGGAACATAAACATTCAGTCCATAGCAATGACCAAGTGAGATTTATCCCAGAAGTGAAAAGGTTGAATTAATATTCAGGAAACGATCAATATAATTGTCATATCTCAAAGATACACAAAAAGCATTTGACAAAATCCAGTATCTATTCCTGATAATAATGCTTAGCCAGCTGAAACTAGAAGGGAACTTCCTGAACCTGATAAATAATACCCATGAAAAACCTAAATCTAACATAGTATTTAATGGTGAAAGACTTAATGCTTTCCCCCTAAAATCAGGAATAAGACAAGAATGTTACTACTTCTCTTCAACATTATACTAGAATTTCAAGCCAGTACAACAAAGCAAGAAAAAGACATGAAAGGCATCCTGATTAGAAAGGAAGAACTATAACTCTCTTTGTTTTCAGATGACATGAATATCTATGTAGAAAATGATTTGGAATCTACCAAAAAAGCCATCAGAACTAATAAGTGAGTCTAGCAAGGCTACAGGATAAAAGATCAGTTTACAAAAATCTACTGTATTTTATATTCTAACAAGGAACAATCTAAAATTGAAATTTTAAAAGTAATACCATTTATGATAGTGCCAAAAAATGTGAAATTTATATGTATACATCTGACAGAAGATATGAAAGACAGTACAATGGCATCAATAGAACATTTCTGAGAGAAATAGAAGACCTAAGTAAATGTAGAGATATACCATGTGCATGGGTAAGAGGGCTCAGTATTAAGATGTCAGTTATCCCCAAGTTGGTCAAGGCAATTCCAATCAAAATCACACCAACCTCTCGGGGTGGGAATTGACAAACTGAATTTAAAATTCATATAAAGGGGCGCCTGGGTGGCTCAGTGGGTTAAGCCGCTGCCTTCGGCTCAGGTCATGATCTCGGGGTCCTGGGATCGAGTCCCGCATCGGGCTCTCTGCTCAGCGGGGAGCCTGCTTCCTCCTCTCTCTCTCTGCCTGCCTCTCTGCCTACTTGTGATCTCCCTCTGTCAAATAAATAAATAAAATCTTTAAAAAAAAATAAAAAAATAAAAAAAAATTCATATAAAAGTGCAAAGGACCTAGGGTTCACAAAAACACTTAGAACAAAAAGAAGGAAGCTAAAAGACTGACACTACCTGATTTCATTCTTAAAATGGTAATTTAAAAAGTGGGGTATTTGTGTAAAGATAGACATCTAGATCAATGGAATAGAATGAATTCAGAAGTAGACCCATCCATACCTGTGCAAATGATTTTTTTAAAAAGTACACAGCAATTCAATGAAAAGAAGATTGTCTTCAACAATCCTCTTCCCAAAAAAGTGTACTGGAACAACTGGATATCCAGATAGTAAAAAAGGGAAGACTTTCGATCCATACCTCCCACATATATAAAATTAATTTTAAAATGGGTCAAAGACCAGGGAACCTGGCTGGCTCAGTCAGTCAGGCGGCTGGCTCAGTCAGTCAGGCATCTGACTCTTGATTTCAGCTCAGGTTGTGAGATCAAGCCCTGGTGTGGAGCTAGGCATGGAGCCTGTTTAGATTCTCTCCCTTCCTTTCCCTATGCCCCTTCCCCCTCCTCCTCTTAAAAAAAAAATGGGCCAAAGACCTAAATTTAAAATTTAAAACTATAAAACTTCTGGACAAAACACAGAAAACCTTTAGGACCTTGGTTAGGCAAAGATTTCTTCTATATGCCACCAAGAGCACTTTCCATAAGAGAACATTGGTAAATTGGATTTCATTAAAATTAAAACTAATTTTTTTCAAAGATTTTATTCATTTATTTGAGAAAGAGAGAGCACAAGCAAGGTGAAGGGCAGAGGGAGAAGCAGATCCCCGCTGAACAGAGAGCCCGATACGGGGCTCGATTTCAGGACTCTGGGATCATGACCTGAATCAAAGGCAGACCTGAGTCAACCTACTGAGCCACCAGGTGCCCAAAACTGCTACTTTTTGAATGACACTGTTAAGAGGATGAAAACCGGGGCGCCTGGGTGGCTCAGTTGGTTGGACGACTGCCTTCGGCTCAGGTCATGATCCTGGAGTCCCGGGATCGAGTCCCACATCGGGCTCCCAGCTCCATGGGGAGTCTGCTTCTCCCTCTGACCTTCTCCTCGCTCATGTTCTCTCTCACTGTCTCTCTCTCAAAAAAAAAAAAAAAAAATTAAAAAAAAAAAAAAAAAAAAAAAAGAGGATGAAAACCCAAGTCACAGACTGGGAGAAAAGACTTGCAAATCATTTATCTATTAAAGGAATAGTATCCAAAATACATCAAGAATCTTCACAACATAATAACAAGAAAATAAGCTAATTTTTTAAAAGATTTTTATTTATTTATTTGACAGGGAAAGACACAGTGAGAGAGGGAACACAAGCAGGGGGAGTGGGGAGAAGGAGAAGGAGGCCTCCCGCTGAGCAAGGAGCCCAATGCGGGGCTCGATCCCAGCATCCTGGGATCATGACCCGAGCCAAAGGCAGACGTTTAACGACTGAGCCACCCAGGCACCCCCATATTTTTTTTAAAAGAGCAATCACAGCAACCTCTTTGGAGAAGATGCATGAAAGGCAGATACTCACATGAGAAGAGGCCCAACACCATTAGTCATTAGGGAAATACAAATTAAAACCACAATGAGAAACCACTATATACCTTTTAGAATGGCTAAAATTTAAAAGACTCACCATACTAAGTGACGCGAGGATGTCTAGGAACTGGAACTCTGATACAAGGGTGGTGGGGATGTAAAATGACACAATCACTTAGGAAAACAGCTTGGAAGCTTTCTACGAAGTGAAGTATACACCTACATAAGAACCAGCCATTTTGCTCCCATGATCTCAGGGTCATGGGATCGAGTCCCACATTGGGCTCTGGGCCCAGCATGGAGTCTGCTTGAGATTCTCTCTCTCCCTCTCCCTCTGGCCCTCCTCTCTCTCTCTCTCTCTCTCTCAAATAAATATGTAAATCTTTGGGCAGGAGGATGTTAAAAGGACTCCTTCAGTGATGTCTTTGTGTCCCTAAGAGCTTTTTTACTTACTTTGGCCTGGAATCAGGAGGTTTTATTTTACGCAGCTTCCAATGGTGAATGGAGGGCCTTCAGCCCAGCTCTAGGGACACAAAATTGCACAAGCACCATATTTATGAACCTCAGAAGTTCTCATGGGGTCTTCTGGATCCAAAACTGCAACTCAGACCTCCTGCTTCCTTCATTATTTTCCTAGTGTTGTGTTCTCTACCTGGCATAATTTCTCTAGGGTCAATTTCAAATTACCATGGCCACATTGGGGAATTTTTGACATGAACAAGACTGTTGATTTAAGGGGTACCTTAGAACGAGAAGGGAAGAAACCCTCATAAGGAGATTTTTCCTGTATAAAAGAGTAATTCTTTTGGGGCGCCTGAGTGGCTCAGTGGGTTAAAGCCTCGGCCTTCAGCTCAGGTCATGATCCCAGGGTCCTGGGATCGAGACCCGCATCGGGCTCTCTGCTCAGCAGAGAGCCTGCTTCCTCCTCTCTCTCTCTCTCTCTGCCTGCCCCTCTGCCTACTTGTGATCTCTCTCTGTCAAATAAATAAATAAAATCTTAAAAAAAAAAAAAGAGTAATTCTTTTTTTTTTTTTTTTAAAGAGAGGCCAGGGAGAAGAGCAACGGGAGAGGGAGAGAGAGAATCTGAAGCAGGTTCCATGTCCAATGTGGAGCCCGACACGGGGCTCAATCGCATGACTCTGAGTTCATGACCTGAGCTAAAATCAAGAGCTGGACACTTAACTGAGCCACCCAAGTGCCCCTAAAACAGAAATTCTTTTTATGTTTAACACAGGAGATTGTTTTGGCTTCATTTCCATATTTCAAGACTAATGGATGATAGCTTTAAAATGATTTAGATTGGTGGGCTGCCTGGCTGGCTCAGTCAGTGGATCACGCAACTTAATCGCTAGTCATGAGTTCGACCCCCACATTGGGTGTAGCGATCACCTAAAAATAAAATAAAATAATCTTTATAAATTACTTAGATTGGGGGGCACCTGGGTGGTTCGGTTGGTTAAGCGACTGCCTTGGGCTCAGGTCATGATCCCGGAGTCCTGGGGTCAAGTCCCACATTGGGCTCCCAGTTCCATGGGGAGTCTGCTTCTCCCTCTGACCTTCTCCCTTCTTGTGCTCTCTCTCACTCACTCTCTCTCTCTCAAATAAATAAAGAAAATCTTTAAAAAATTATTTAGATTGGTAAAATTGTCAATGGCTGATTATTGTCTAAACCAGCTGTAATCCCAATATTTATCTCTCTCTCTCTCTCGTGTTTGTCAGAATGGGTTTTCTATATCTATACAGTCTTCCCTGTCCTTCAAGAAGAAACATAATTAGTCTCTTACAACAATAATTTCATATTTGTCTGAAGCTGGCTCCCTGTTAATTTTTTGGTTTCTCTCCCTCTCTTTTACACCAGGGTAACTTGAGAGATTAACTGATTGAAAAAACATTCAGGTGTTATGTGCATGCTCTAGGAATATCTAGCCCAGACAAACTGTCAGAAAAGTCTAAAAAAAGAAAATGGGACGCTTGGGTGGCTCAGTTGGTTAAACATCTGCCTTCAGCTCAGGTCGTGATCTCAGGGTCCTGGGATCAAGTCCCACATCGGGCTCTCTGCTCAGTGGGGAGACTGCTTCTCTGCTGCTCCCCCTGCTTGTGCTCTCTCTCTCTCTCTCTCTCTCTCTCTCTCTCTCTGACAAATAAACAAATACAATCTTTTAAAAAATAAAAAGAAAAGAAAAGAAAATGTGGAGCACCTGGGTGGCTTAGTCGGTTAAGCATCTGACTCTTGATTTTGGCCTAGGTCATGATCTCAGGGTTAGGAAATGGGCTCCGTGCTCACTGGGGAGTCTGCTTCTCTCCCTCTCCCTCTGCCCCACCCCCTGCTTGCGTGTGTGCACGTGCTCTCTCTCTCTCAAGTAGATAAACAAAATCTCTAAAAATAAAATAATTTAAAAATGTTGTTGAATGATGTGTCTTTTTGTGGACCCCGAAAAGTATCTTAACATAACGGCCTCTGTTATCCTAGTTGTGAGGAAAGAAGAAAAGAATGTAAGCAAAAGGTGAAGTAGGGCTTTTGATGGGACTGAGAGTCTTTAAGAATTAGTTTACCATTTAAAAATAATGTCAGGGGCGCCTGTGTGGCTCAGTGGGTTGAGCCGCTGCCTTCGGCTCGGGTCATGATCTCAGGGTCCTGGGATCGAGTCCCGCGTCGGGCTCTCTGCTCAGCAGGGAGCCTGCTTCCCTTTCTCTCTCTGCCTGCCTCTTCGACTACTTGTGATTTCTCTCTGTCAAATAAATAAATAAAATCTTAAAAAAATAATAATGTCAGCACAATACTTTGGTTTGGACAAAGCCAGGGTGAAAAATTTTAACCTTCTAAAATTCCTACACTGGTTTTATGAGTTAAGTGAGTTACCATTGTCTCTGTTAGAGTGTGTGTGTGTGTGTGTGTGTGTGTGTGTGTGTACAGTTGACCCTTGAACAATGCAGGGGTTAGGCCACCCACCCCACCACACAAAAAAACCCACATATAACTTTTGACTCCCCAACACCGTACCTACTAAGAACTTACTATTGACCAGAAGTCTTACTGATTAACACGTATTTTGAATGTTCTGTGTATTACACACTGAATTCTTAAAGCTGGAGAAAAGATAATGTTATTAAGAAAAATCACAAAAGAAAATATATTTACAGTACTGTATTTATCAAAAAAAGAAAGTCACGTATAAGTGAGCACGCACGGTTCAAATCCGTGTTGTTCAAGGGTGAAATGTATATATTAACAACAAAATGAAATGATTTTTTTAGAGTTTAATTTTATTAACTTTTTAAATTGCTATGAAGCACAAAGATTTAATATGTTAGCTGAAATTGAAATTTCTGGATCCTAACTTTTAAGACCTTGGGTAAATGATTAAAGGTTTCTTTCCCAAGTTTTTATTTAAATTCCGGTTTGTTGGAGCACCTGGGTGGTGCAGGTGGTTAAGCATTGGATATATTTTTTAAAGATTTTATTTATTTATTTGACAGAGAAAGTAAAAGAGCGAGCAGCAGAGGGAGAGGGAGAAGCAGGCTCCTCGCTGAGCCAGGAGCCCGATGGGGGCGGGGGGGGGTGCTGATCCCCAGACCCCAGAGACCATAACACAAGCCTAAGGCAGCCACTTAACAGACTGAACCACATGTGTGTCCCTGGAGTAACGTCTTTAAAGTACTGAAAGAACTTAACCATCTGAGCCACCCAGGCGACCCTAAGTGTCAGCTTCTTGATTTGGGCTCAGGTCATGATCTCAGAGAGGTAAGATCAAGCCTGGAGTCAGGCTCCCTGCTCTGCGTGGGGTCTGCTTAAGATTGTCTCTCCCTCTGCTCCTCCCACTTGTGCTCTCTGTCTCTCTTTCTCTCTCAAAAAAATAACTAAATCTTTAAAAAAATAAAATAAGTAAATACCAATTACTTAGCATACAGTATAATATTAGTCTCAGGTTTAGAATTTAGTGATTCAGCACTTCCTACAACACCTGGTGCTCATCAGAACCCGCGCCCTCCTTAATCCCCATCCCCTGTTTCACCCATCCCCCACCCACCCTCCTCCCCTCTGGTAATCATAGGTTTGATAAATGATTAAGTTAATTGATAAGTTATGTTTGGATGCTTGGACAGTTTCTAAGTAACAAACAGAATCAAAACTCTAGCCATTGAACATAATTTTTTATTCTTATTTTCTAGAACGGCACTGTCCTTATGCATAAATTCAGGAAAAGTGTAGATAACTAATGGAATTCTAAAGCCCAAATTATCAGCTCTCAGGAACCCCTTAAACATCCATGGCCCAACATAAAGGCATACCTTGGTTTGGGGTTTTCGGTTTTTTTAAAGACTTTATTTATTTGAGAGAGAGACCACAATTGAGGGACAGGAGGGGTAGAGGGAGAGGGAAAAGCAGATTTCCTGCTAAGCAGGGAGCCCAAAGCATGGCCTCGATCCGGAATCCTGAGATCATGACCTGATCCAAAGGCAGACGTTTAACCAACTGAGCCGCCCAGGCACCCAAGCATATCTTGTTTTACTTGCATTTTTTTTTTAAACAAACTGAAGGTTTGTGGCAACCCCACATTGTATGTTTTTTCCAACAGCATTACGCTTGCTTCACGTCTCTGAGCGACGTTTTGGTCATTCTCATAATATTCCAAATTCTTTCATTGCTATTATATTTCCTGTAGGGATTCTGTGCTCAGTGACTACAACTCACTGAAAGCTGAGATGATAATTAGCATGTGTTAGCCATAAAGCATTTTTAAATTAAGGCATGTACATTTGTTCGGAGACAAGGCTATCACACACTTCATAGACTACGGTATAGAATAAGCATCACTTTTATGTACATTGGGACACGAAAAAATTCATTTGACTCACTGTGTTGAAAAATTCACTTTGTTGCAATGGTCCGGACCCGAACCTGCTCTACTTCCGAGGTATGGCGCTATTGCCGTTTCCCTTGATGGCAAAGAGATCTGTCCCCTCTGAGAGCCACAGGTTGTTTCCCAGCAAGTAAATAACGGGTTGCTCCCTGCATTCAGAAAGTATCTCCAGAGGTGCCTGGGTGGCTCAGTGACTTCAGCCTCTGCCTTTGGCTCAGGTCATGGTCTTATTGTCCTGGGATCAAGCCCTGCATTGGCTCCCTGCTCAGTAGGGAGCCTGTTTCCCACCTCCCTCACCTGCCTCTCTGCCTACTTGTGATCTCTCTCTGTCAAATAAACAAAATCTTAAAAAAAAAAAGCAAGTATTTCCAATCCCAGGCTCTGGCCTATTACAAACTGATATGACTAATTACTGAAAGGGATTTACACATCTCCAGCTTTATCATCAACAGGTCCCAGCTGCATTTCTAAAACACCCCCCTGAGCAACCTCTGTGTGACTCCAAGCAGAAGGTCTGGTTTTGTCTCAAAACTGCCCTTGAGCCTCAGTGGAAATGACCTTATCAGTCCCTGTTAGCACCTGACACAGCAATAAAACTCTGAGGCCCTGACACTCAAGTCCGTGTTTCCCAACCTGGAAGATACACATCACTTTATCCTGACTACTGGATGGCCATCCCACTGGGACGCTAAACGGGATTCCTAGGAACCTTCCAGATGCCGCTGGCTACAGAAGTGGACAGCTTTAGCCCCGAAGTGTCTCTGACGACACTTCCCAGTAACTAACAGGCTTCTCAGTAGGTTCTCCCTTCTCTTCATCCTGTGACTTTTGACCCTCTGTGAGAGGTTTTTCTCATACCAGAACTACCGCTCTGATTTTAACTGCTGACAAAAATGTAATCATTCTTTCTTTAAATGGACTCTAAAGAAGGTTCATTTCCTTTCAGATGTCACTTGTGGTTCTGAAGCTTCCCTCACGGCTTCCATCCCAAACTCTGGTCACCAACCAAGTGACCTGACATCAACAGACTGCTTCTGCCGAGGTCATGATCAGCAAAAGCTAGCCCCCACCCCACCCCCGGGGAATAGAAACTAAAATGAGGCCTTGTGCCTTGCCTATAGTAGTCTGTTCTCATCAGAGACACTGTTCTCAGGAACTGAGATTATCTGAGGGGACATTTCGAGGGACATATAAACAGCTCAAGCCAAATGATACTTAGACTCCCCCTAGGGTCTGTGCCCCATTACGATTGCATTACCCATGTGGGCGCCAGACTTATACGCACCTGCCACACGTGAACTTATCTGGTATATTTGGGATAAATCTTAGAAACTTTCAGACTTTTGAAACTACCACCCCTCCTGCGGACCCTGTTTTCCCAAACAGAAGAGGCAGGCCTGGGTGAATGTGGATAACTCCCCGGAGGGCGAGCTGAGTCTTCGTGCACGCTCTATGAGCCAGTTCCCACAGTCACCAAAAGGGGGTCCAGAACCTGACTCTGACCTTATTGGATGCCAGAAATGACATGGTTTCTACTCCAGAAGACCTGCCCCCACCCAAAGCCAGTTTACGTTCATTACACCAGACTTGCCATGAACAAACTCATGACCTTTGATTTCCTATTGGCTACCCAAGGGAGAGTTTACGTTTCAGCCAACACTTCTTGCTACACTTATATAAATACGGTGGTCAAGAAGACCAATTTTTTTAAGCTTTCCTTTATTTAAGTAATCTCTACATCCACTGTGGGGCTTGAACTCACCACCCCAAGATTAAGAGTCGCACGCTCCTCTGACTGAGCTGGGGGCCAGGCGCCCCCAAGTAAAACAATTTTTCTGATCAGCCTAAAAGAAAAAGCCATCTGGTTCCAGACCAGCTGGGCTTTGAGACATGAGTCCATGGCCTGAGTTTGGTCTGTCTCCAGGGTCTATTACAAGGACTAATCATCATCTTGTTTCTGGTAACTGCCCGTGGAGCCTTTGGCCGATGCATACTGCCCAGTGTCTTAGATGCCACTGTGAAGCCCCTGTCATGTCAGGGGATTCAAGAACTCACCCTGCAGCCAAAGGAACAGGACAGACTAGCCCACGCCCTACTTCGGCCGGCTTTCTCCAAGCCACCTCCAGATCAGCAAAATCTCGGCAGCCCTGACGATCAGAATATATAGATTCATGCCCTGGGGCCTGACTTCAACTGATCTTGGACGAAAGACGGGAGTGAGAAAGAAATGCAGCCCCCGACATCCAGGAGCTGGCCTGGAACTCACAGCAAACCCTGGTGTTCTCCTGTTGAACATGAACAATTTCACAGATCGCCAACAGCAGACAAAAGCACTCCGTGTCCATGACAGAGCAAGACAGAAATGTCACCCAAGTCCCCCAGAGGACTCAACATCACCCTCTTGTAGCTCATACGAGTGGGTGCTGCTTCTTTAGCAGTCACTCCATTCTCCTCACCTTCGTAAGAATGAAGATCTCCCGTCACTTCCTAACAGCCTCCAGTGCTTGCACTCACCCCAGAGTCACCTACTACAAAGCCCAGTCCTGTAAGAGTTTCTTTCTAACACCTTCTAACCAAGACATCCCATGATTCCCCCATGGTGGGAGTTCTCCCTTCTTGCGAGGAATCCATAAACCCAGATTTGTTGGACTGGAGGTGATCTTTGGACGAAGGGGTTTATATCATAAGATAAGATCCAAGACTTAACCTGAGAGTTCACAATGTAGCAGGAGAGACAGACAGACCAACAATTCTCAGCCAATGTGGTGAATATCGTAATAAAACATAAAGACAGGACCCTGTAAGGGTGACAGGTGAGAGCCAGAGGGATCAGTGAAGGCTTTCTGGTGGACGGGTTACTGGGCTTCAGTAGGAGTGAGCCCAGTGCAGAGATAGGGATTGGGTTAGTGGGAGGAGTAAAGTGTTCCAGGCAGAAGGAGTAGCAAGTTCAGACACAAGAAGCAGAAAGAGGACATGGCTAGACCATCACTGAAGTCAAGAAGGAACTACTAGCAAGTTTGAGGGGATTTATAAGCTCTTGGGTATGATTAAGTTGTATTTTATCAAGATTCAATAAGCACATACTATGACCACATTGAAGAAATTGACATCATTTGCCTCCAGATGCTACAGAGGATACAGGTTCACTTTTGCCGTATTGCCAAAAAGGCATAACCCGAATTAACCACGAGGTAAAAAACAAGTAATCCCAAATGAAGGAGCATTCTACATTTTGAACTTCCAAAATGTCAATGTCACCGCACAAAGGCTGAGGAGCTGTTCCGGATTAAAAGGAGAATAAGCGCAGCTAACCACAAAGCTTTACCCTGGACTGGATTCAGGAACGGAATCCCTTTTTTCCTTTTGTTAGAAGGGACATCCGTGGGACAATTAATGAAATTCAGCTAGGTAATATTGTATCCGTGTTAATCCGCCAATCTTGATAATTGTGCTGTGGTTATAGAAGAGAATGTCCTTTTTTTTTCCCCCCCAGGACACACATACCAAAGTCTTCAGATGTAACAGAGTATCACATCTGCACCTTACTCTCAAACCATTCAAGAAAAATAAATATATTGGAGTGCCTGGCTGGCTCAGCTGGTAGGGTGTGAGAGGCTTGATCTCAGGGCTGTGAGTTTAAGCCGCATGTCGGGTGTAGCGATTACTTTAAAAATAAGTAAATAAATAAATAAACAAAGAAGCAAATAAAAATCAAGGAAAAATATATTTCCATTTATATGTAAGTGAGAGAGATAAAGCAACGCTAGACTGTTAACATTGGAGGAATCTAGGTAAAGGGTAATCAGGAATCCTTTATAGGATTTTTAAAAAAGATTTTATTTACCCATTTAACACACACACAGAGATATCGAGGGAGGGAACACAAGCAAGGGGAGTGTGAGAGGGTTCAGAAGCACGCTTTCTGCTGAAGAGGGCGCATGATGAGGGGCTCGATCCCAGGACCCTGGGATCATGGCCTGATATAAAGGCAGACACCCAACGACTGAGCCACCAAAAAAAAGAAAAGAAAAGAAAAAGAGCATGTCATTGAATAGCCTCTATGTGTCAGCACCATGAGTGAGGGAATGAGAGGCATCCCTGCCCTGTGGGACTCACCATGTAGGGGGGCATTTTGGCAGCAGATCCAAAGTGGGGAGACGAGCCCTCCAGGGAGCTGACAACAATCTGGGCAAGGAATGGGGACTTCTTGTGCAATCTATTGGTGGGACCATGGTCTCACTCTCTGGGTTCGTGTAGAATCAAGTGATCTCTCTGGGACAGCTCGGTGGTGTGGTTGACTAGAGCATCTGAACTACAGGGCTGTAGTTTGGGGGAGAGGTCTGGGACAAGATACAGTTTGGGGAGTTGTCAGCATTAAGGAGGCAGAAGAAGCCACATGATGGGAAGAGGACCCAACAGAACCCCAGAGAAGCCTCCGGAGATCGCAGTCCCGCTCTTTGCCCCACCCAAGAAAGTGTCCTTCAAGTTCTGATTTCTTTATTTTATTTTATTTTATTTTAGAAAGAGAAAAAAAGCGCAAGTGGGGTCGGAGAGGGGCAGAGAAGAGGGAGAAGCAGACTCCACACTGAGTGGGGAACCTGCCAAGAGGCTCAATCCCAGGACGCAGATATCGTGACCTGAGCTGAAATGAAGAGTCAAAACTCAGCCAAGTGCACCACCCAGCAGCCCCCCAAGCTCTTACTTCTCTTCTGAAGGTTTGGTCTATTTGCCGGATTTCTCCCAGCTTGACCAGAGACTTTGGGAGTCTCCTCACTTTGCAGGCTCATGTTTTCCCATCTGTAAATGGGCCATGGGAGAGCAGTTGTCTTAAACATCTCCCAGGGTGAAAGCAAAATGACTGAGGCCATAAGTGCCCATTACTCTAAGTTAAACTTTGAGTTGAGATTGCTCCAAACATCTCCCTCCTGCTTTAGAGCCTCCTGCCTTTGAAGCATTTAATCTGCGGCCCCTCCTCCTTAGTGAATTTCAGGGAGCTGGAATGCCAGTGATTGTGATTTGAGTGTAGGTTTCAGGATTGTGCAGAAGGCCAGGAATGCTGCTCCATAGAGAGAGATCAATAATGAGATAGCACGAGGGCCCTGGCTAACTCAGTCAATAACGCGGGCAACTCTTGATCTCAGGGTGGGTCATGAGTCTGAGACCCACGCTGGGCATGGAGCCTATGTAAAAAAATTAAAATGGTAATGATGATGAGGTAGCACTGACCTTGGATTCAACGCATACAAAAAAATGCACAAATCTCAAGTGTCCCACCAAATGACTTTGGACAGTACATACCTCTGTGCAACTCAGGTGTCCATCCAGATAGCCTCCATCACCCCCAGAAAATTGCCTGAACCCCTTCATGGTTCCCCCACCCACGGCTCCCAACCCCCAGTGGCAAAAGCCCTCCTGTTTACCTCCCCCCCTTCATTTTTTGAAATGTTTTAAATTTGGATGGCGAGGTCCACTTTTAAAGAAGAATGTGAATCTGAGTGCTGCTTAGGATCGTTTATTCCATTTTATTTTTTAAACCCAATCAAATAAAACCTTTCCTCTTCCCCCACCAAAAACAAACAAACAAACAAAAAACACACACACACAGAAACAAACAAAAAACGCTTTACAAAAGCTGGCCTCCCGCCAGCAGTCTTTCATTCTCCCGCTAGGAAAACGGTGGATTTGTTTAACCGCTTTGTTCTTTACTTTTTGACCTGCTTGTGTTTAACCGGACCCTCGACCCCAATCTCTGTTAGGTATTTTAACAATTTTTTTCTTGTTTAAGTAAGAGATAAACTTTAGCGCTCCGTCCAAACTCCGAGGCTTAGATTCCCCCGGCTCCAAGCCTCTTCCCCGCCCCCTGTCCCGGGAGGCTTTGTAGGATTCTTCCGGGAGCCACGGGGGAGGGGGACAGCGTTGGGGGTTGCAGTCCCCAGCCCGCCGCTCCAGGCCGCTGCCGCCCACCTGCCCAGCGGCCTCCTTCCCTGCTCAGCCCTTCCGCTCCGCTGCTTGACCTTTGCGTCTCCTGGAAGTCACCGGCCCGGTGAGCGCCGGGGACCGACCGGCCTCTCCGCCCGCTCTCCGGAGAGGAAAGGTCTGACCACAGACGATCGAAAGTCGCTGGGGCGGGCTGGAAGGACACCGCTCGCTCCCTACCCCCCTTGCCCACCCGAAGACCCGGGCCCCGCGCGCGCTCCACTCGGCTCGGCCAGGAACGAGGCCGGCTCAACCTTCAGCTTCCCGGGGCCTCGCGGTCGCCCAAGGCTGCAGCGGCGCCACCCAACTGTGCCGAGGCCACCCTGCCGCACAGGTACCGCGGGTGCTGCACAGGCACCTGCCGCCGCGTGCCCTCTCTCCGAAGCCGCAGCAGGGAGAGACGACTGCAGGGCCCCTGGCTCGGGTTAAAAGTCGCTATTGGGAAAAGTCCCGCTTCTCATCTGATCCTGTGCCTTATCTCAGATCGATAACATGAAGGCCTTTGGAGCCTGTGCCAAATTGTTAACAGCC
>NC_081575.1:83159319-83206997 GCF_022355385.1 Mustela nigripes | reverse complement strand
CGCCCATCCGTGGGTGAGCCCACCCACTCCCAAGCAGAAAGGGAGAAGGGTGATGAGGCAGACGATTTGGGGCAGCATCTGGGCAGAGTTTGGGAAAGAGAGGAGACCCTGAAAAGTTGCCTCCTTTTCCTCTCCCACGGGCTTTCTTAGGTAATGTTTTGTTTGTTTTGTTTTGCTTCTTCCTTCTCCGATCATTTTTCTTTCTCTTCTCCCTGCTCGCTGGTCACACTCTGGCCTAAACTCCCAGCATAGAATGTTCCTGCCTGTGGAGTTCAAGTCTCCTTGCCAGCCTGGCACGGTGCCTGCCCTGGGCGGCAAGAACTAGCCAAGGGGCCGTCAGTACCTACAGTGGCGCCCAGACCGGGTCCGCTTCTCCAGCCCTTCCATTGTGCCAAGCTGACAAATGGGTGTTAGGTCTAACTTAGTGTATATCCTGACCATATTTCTAGAAAGGCACTTTAGAAAAATGCAGAGTAGGAAAGTTCTGGCCTTTGAGCGGGCTGAGGGGGAGGGAATGGGCACCATCAGGGGATGGGGGAGGGCGGCGGGAGCTGGTGACCTGCAGGCGGGGAGGGGCCACGAATGACGGAGCTGCCCCCCCCCCCCCCCCCCCCCACGGGCACCAGCACCTTCGGGGGCTAAGGCACAGGCATAAAGGGCGGCCTTCCCTCCCGCGAGCAGCCAGCTCTCTGAGGGTCACCGACAATCAAGGTACGGATGCTGCGGTGTTGTGGGATTTTTCCTCTCTTTTTAAAAGATAGCTTGAAAACAGGCCCGGCTAAGTCGATCAGAAGTTATTTCACATTATGGACTATCAGCTCACTCTTCACTGTCCTATAAGTCTCTTTCTGCCACCGTGCCTATTTTGTCCTGATTGAGAGAACGTGTTTTTCCAGTTCTGAGGAAAAACTCGGCCTGTACTGGGATCTTCCCAGGGCCTTAAGCCAGATGTGTTTGGCTGAATTTGCTCCAGAAAATTATCATTTTCTGTCCTCTCTTGCTACCTTCCAGACAGCTCCCTGTTCACAATGTCTTCCATTAAGATCGAGTGTGTTTTGCGGGAGAATTGCCGGTGTGGGGAGTCTCCGGTGTGGGAGGAGGCATCCAGTTCGCTGCTCTTTGTAGATATTCCTGCAAAGAAGGTTTGCCGGTGGGATTCGCTCAGCAAGCGCGTGCAGCAAGTGACCCTGGGTAAGCATGAAGGGCCCCCCTAAGCCCCCAACCTGCTCTGCCCAGCCAGCCATCATTTCCCTGGGGACACGCGGTCACCTGATGTGTCATTTCCCAGGGAACTTCTTATTGAAGCTACTGGGTATGCTTTAAAACTTCTGGAATGCCATGCTCTCTCTAGCCACACTCTGTGTCCTCCCACTTGGACCCAGGAATAAATTTTGGGTGGTCAGTACTTTCCTCTTCGGCTGTGGGTGGGGGGCAAGAGTCCCCATTTGGTGCTGCTGACGAGGCACAGGCACGGTATGCTCTTTCCTTAACATCTTCAGATCCAGCCTTTAAACGTTGGGGATCCCAGCAAAGGCTGTCGCCTTGGGTTGGGCCAAGACCTTAATGGGCAAAAGAAAAGAAAAAAAGAAAAAAAAAAAAGCAGGCAGAGCCCTTCTTTGAATGTAAAAAGAAGAGCTTTCAGACTTGGAAAGCATCAAGCACGACTATCTGTTCACTGTACAAAATAAGATTCAGGACAAATTCCAAGGGCATTTGACCGCGATTCTGTTCAGGGCCACGTGATTCCCAGAGGAAGGGTTTCTCATTCTATGGCCCAAGCGTAGGAGCTCGATTAGAGATAAGGAAGCTTCTTGTTTTGTGTTAATGGGAAGAGATACCAGGAAATCCTGTGACCTTGGGACAGTCTCATTCCAGAGCTGGTGACCTCAAACTTTTTTTTTTTTTAAATAAGAGGGAACAACTTTTTAATTCACCCAGGGATGTGAGTGTGACTAGAGGCAAAGTGACTAGGACCAGAAGAGTTCAGAGCCCCAGGGGCCGGGGGGCGGGGCGGGAGGGGGACCAATGCGTTCCCTAGTCCCTCTTTGCCAGTGTGCACACATTAGGGGGATATTCCCACCCCAATCCAGAACCACCCCCAAAGCATGGAAGGGGCTTCTGGTATCAGTTAACTTCGGAACTTACAGAAGTGCGCTGGCAGAAGTCTCTGGATGCAGGTCGGGCTCCTCTCAGCACTGTCTTGCATATTCCCTGGGCCCCTCATTGGTGGGAATCAACTTCTGAACAAGACTTAGAGCCAAGAACCACTCCCAGAGTACCCAACACCTTGCACTTACTGACTAGGTGCTTAGAAAATGTTTCCAAGGGGTGCCTGGGTGACTCAGTCCGTTAAGTTACCTGCTAAGGTCAGGATCTCAGAGCCCCTGGATTGAGCCGCAAGCTGAGCTTGGCACTCACCTGGGAGTCTCCCTTTGCTCATCTTCCTCCACTCGCTCGCTCTTAAATAAATAAATAAAATCTTTAAAAAAAAATGTTTTCAAAGTAAAATTTTTTTTTTAAGATTTTTATTTATTTATTTATTTGTCAGGGTTGGGGGAGAAGCAGGCTCTCTGCTGAGCAGGGAGCCTGATGTAGGTAGGACTCGGACTCGGTGCCAGAATCCTGGGATCATGACCAGAGCCGAAGGCAGACACTTAACCAACTCAGCCACCCAGGCATCCCACAACTTTCAATTTAATACATAAGATAGGACCCCTTAAAAAAGACAAGTCCTGAATGAGAGGAAGGGAGAGATGTCAGAAAACCTAGTTGGTGGAACTAAGCCTGGTTTGTGTCTCTGAATTTCCTGGAGAAAAGGTGAATCAAGCATCCATTGGTCCATGATAGCTATCCTGGGAGCTCCTGTCCCCCCCTCACCAACCTTTGAATTTGATGTGGCACCTGCCCCAGTGTATGGTGGCTGGAAGCTTCCAGAAGAGTTGGGTTTCATTCACGTTTCTATCTCTGCTGCCCAAGGATACTAATCAACAAATATACTCGGTTCTGGGGCCTTTGGCTTTCCACAGAAGGGAGGGGGCACTCGCATTGTCAAAAGAGCTGGAATCTGCTCCAAGGGAGATGCTAGGCGGCGGGGTGCCCGCAGGGTGCTGCTCGGCCACTTGCCCCCTTCCCGCCCTCTGACTGCTGCTTTTGCTTCTGCAGATGCCCCCGTCAGCTCCGTGGCCCTTCGCCAGGGAGGAGGCTATGTGGCCACTGTTGGGACAAAGTTCTGTGCTTTGAACTGGGAAGATCACTCAGCAGTTGCCCTGGCCTCAGTAGATGAAGACAAGAGGAACAATAGGTTCAACG
This sequence comes from Mustela nigripes, assembly GCF_022355385.1. Taxonomy (NCBI): domain Eukaryota; kingdom Metazoa; phylum Chordata; class Mammalia; order Carnivora; family Mustelidae; genus Mustela; species Mustela nigripes. Next base: position 83,203,688 of record NC_081575.1, on the reverse strand, counting down.
ATGGGAAGGTGGATCCCGCTGGGAGATACTTCGCAGGTGCGGTTGATCTCCAGCCCCTATGGACCGAGCTTGGGAGAAAAAGCCTGATTTGGGCTAAGTCTCACAGTTGTCCTGGGAAAATGTTACTCATAATGCGTCTTGGGTTCTTCCTTTATTATTACTTGAGTAGCTTTTCACAAAATAAAACAAAAATCCCAAGGGGCACCTGGCTGGCTCAGTCGGCAAAGCATGTGACTTTCGATCTTGGGGCCGTGAGTTCAAGTCCCACACTGGGGGTAGCGTTTCCTTAACGGAAATGTAAACACTAAAGAAATAAGTAAAGTCTATTAAAATTTCATTGCTAAAGGTAATAAATCAAATTTAAAATAATGTAAAAATTGTTTTAAATCCCATGAGAAAAATTTCAGAATATCCCTTTCAAAAGTTTCCATCTCTGGCAGAGACCAAAATGTGCATGGACCTTTTGTAGTTTAAATGAGCTTTATTTTCTTAAATCTTTAAATTTTTGTTACTTTAAAGACTTTTTAAATTTTCTTTTTTTAAAGGATTTTATTTATTTATTTGACACAGAGAGAGAGCACAGGTAGGGGGAGCAGCGGGCAGAGGGAGAGGGAGAAGCGGGCTCCCCATTGAGCAGAGAGCCCGATGCGGGCTCGATCCCAGGACCCTGGGATCATGACCTGAGCTGAAGGCAGATGCTTAACCCACTAAGCTTCCCAGGAGCCCCTAAATGAGCTTTCAAATAGAGGTTTCATGGTCACTGGCGATTTTTAAATTGGAAATAATTTCAAATTTACAGGGAAAGAAAAGTAAAAATAGTATGAACAACACACATCTGCCCTTTACCTAGATCCACCTGTCATCAACGTTTTGTCCTATTTGTGTGCTCCCTCTGTGTATAAACATGCTTTTCTCTAGAATCATTTGGAAGTAAGTTGCATATATCACGTCTTAACCCTGAAAGATACTACTGTGGGAATTTTCCAAGAAAAAAGACCTGTTCTTCCCAAGAAAAATGACCACAGTACAGTTACCAACTTAAAGAAGTTCATCATTATTCTGGTTTTAACTGATGTCCTATCTGTACTCCCGTTTTGTCCATGAACCAAATACTGTCCTTTACAGCATTGCCCACTCCCAAGTGGGGGACCCATTCTAGGATTATGTATTGCCATTTAGTTGACATGTCTCTTTAAACCTCTTTCATCTGGGACAGAGCATAGCCTTTCTTGTTTTTTATGACACCGCTGTGTTTGAAGAATACAGTCCCACACAACTCCCCCCCTTTTTAATAGAACATCCCTCGTGTTCCTCTTCTTTTTGTGTTTGTCTGATGTTTCCTTGTGATTAGATTGATGCCGTACATTTGTCGCTAGAATACTGCAGAGGTAACATGCTGTCTTTCTCCAGGTGTCTCACCTGGACACCATGTCCCTCATGGGTGATGTTAGTTTGGATCACCTGGTTAAGGTCTTCTCAGCTTCCTCTACTGCATCATTACTATTTTTTCAGAGATTTTATTTATTTATTTTAGATAGAGGTGGGGGGGAGCAGAGGGGCGGAGGAGCTCCGCCCTGAGCGCGAGCCCCTGGCCGGGCTTGATCTTATGACCCTGAGATCATGACCTGAGGTGAAAGCAAGAGTCAAAGACTTAACAGACTGAACCACCCAGGCACCCCCATAGTTGCTATTTTTTTTTAAAGATTTTATTTATTTATTTGACAGAGAGATATCACAAGCAGATGGAGAGGCAGGCAGAGAGAGAGAGGGAAGCAGGCTCCCTGCTGAGCAGAGAGCCCGATGCGGGACTCGATCCCAGGACCCTGCGATCATGACCTGAGCCGAAGGCAGCGGCTTAACCCACTGAGCCACCCAGGCGCCCTAGTTGCTATTTTTAATTGCAATTTATGAACATGTTGTGGGGTTTATTAGTTATCTATTGCTGTGTAACAAATTACCCTGAAATTCAGTGGCTTAAAATAACAAACATTTTTAAAATGTTAAAATTACCACCATCGTTACTTAAGGTTAAGAATCTGGGTGGCTTAGCCAGATGGTTCTAGTTCAAGGCTGTATCATGAAGTTGCAGTCAAGATGTTGGCAGAGGTTGTAGTCTCAGAACGGGGCTGGTGTCTCTCAAGCGGCCTGGAAGATTCACATCCAAGCTCACTCACATGGGGCCGGCAGGAGGCTTCGGGAAGTCTTACTACCTGGGCCTCTCTGTAGGGCTGCCCAGAACATGGCTTCCCCCAGGGCGAGTGATGAGAAAGAGAGAGAATGAGGACACCCAAGACAGGCTACAGTCTTACTATAACCAATCTCGGAAGTGACAGAAGGTTGCTTCTGTCATGTGCTGTTGGTCACGCGGTGATAGAAGGGACTGTATCCAAAGGGTGTGAACACTGGGAGGCAGGGATCATTTGCGGCCATCTTGGAGGCTCCCCACAACACAGGGGGAGATGCTTTAAGACCGACCAAATGTCCAGGTCCTCATCAAAACGTCTCCCTTGGGTTTCACATTTGTTGATGATTCTTGCTTGAACCAATGCTGACTGGGATGGTTGGACAATGGCTTATGTCCAGCTTTCTGTAAAGGTTAACTCTAGTTTCCAATTAAATAATGCATTTCACGTATGTTTTCATTTACTTCCCCTCATAACAAGCTAGCCAGAGTTGATTCCAATACCTGCTATGTCCACCTCCTCACCCCATCCCCTCAAACCTTGCTGCCGTGGCTCCATCTACTTTCCGCATGGAAGGTACTCGAGGTCTGAGCTGTGGCTTGCTTCCCGTCTTCCCGGGCTTGACACAACCACAGATCTAGTCCAGGACAGGTTGAAAGATTCAAGAAGAGAATCTGTTGGAAGCCCTTCTGCCACTAATTTCTGCAAGATAAGGAAATATGATTGGATGTCCCACCTGCTGTTGAAATTGATTTTCTCTCTCCCTCATGGCTGCAGTTGACAGTTCTGTGGCACTTTGAGAGACAAGATAAAGGTGTCCTCAGAAGCCTGAGTCCTTAGCCTGGAGTCCCCAGTTCTTAACTTGTGCCCTGAGGGGACCCCTTAAAATTGTAGGGAAAATTGTGGGTGTGCAGACTGGTCACGAGCATCTGCTAGAAGCACCTGAGAACCTTTTTCTAGAGAGTTCCTAGCTTTCAGCAAGTGCTAGGAGGTGTCCCTGGACCAGAAAAGGGTAGGGTCATTTGATGGCGTGATGGAGTCTTGAGGTGGTGGGTCAAATCCTGAAGGTGAGGCACCTGGGTGGCTCAGTGGTTAAGCATCTGCCTTTGGCTCAGGTCATGATCCCGGGATCCTGAGATCCAGTCCCACACCAGGCTCTCTGCTCAGCAGGGAGCCTGCTTCTCCCTCCCCCACTCCCCCTGCTTGTGTATCCCTCTCTTGCTATCTCTCTTCTCTATCAAATAAATAAATAAAATCTTTTTTAAAAAGAAGAAGAAGAATCCTGAAGGTGTCACCACATCCACTACTGTGTCCACTATTAGATAGTGACATACGAGCCAGGGCTCCAGCATGTTCTTTCCCACTGAGGTAGAACCCTTTCCAAGCAGTGCGGAATTCACATGCATGTTACAGGCATCTCTTTCTGTGAGGCAGGCAGGGTCGGGGGGCACGGAATATTAGTAAAACAAACCCAATTGCCCTATAGCCAGAAACTGCTGCGTGAAATCCTTCTCCCCTGGGAGGATTTACCCTGTCCTGCTTGCTATTCAAGCTTCCCAACTTTTGTCCATTTTCTTTTAATTCATTCTTATTTCATATGGAACTTGGTATACTAGATGAGCTTCCCAGTTTCTTCATTACAGTCAAACTCTGCTCTGTCCCCCAAGATCACACTCAAGTCTAAGGGACTATCCTGTGGTGCGCTTGAGAAGAATGTGTGCTCTGCCGCTGTTGAGTGGAGTGTTTGGTAAATGTCACTTAGATTGGTTGATGCTGTTCAGTTTTGTTTCTTTGCTGATTTTTCTATATACTTGTGTCTGTTACTGAGAGAAGGATACTGACATCTCCAGCTGTAATTATGGAATTGTCTATTTCTCTTTTCAGTTCTGATTTTGGCTTTGTGTATTTTGAAGCTCTGTTGGTAAGCACGTACGAATTTAGGATTGCTATGTCTCCTTGGTGAATTGACCATTTTCGCGATATGTAGGACCTTCATGTATCCCTGATAATTGTCTTCGCTCTAAGTATATTTTGTCTGATGTTAACATAGCCCCTCCAGCTAATATTTTAATCAGTATTTGCGTGGTATAGCTTTTCCCATCCTTTCACTTTTACACGGTCTGTATCCCTATATCTGAAATGAGTTTCTTTTTTTTTTTTTAAAGATTTTATTTATTTATTTGACAGAGAGAGATCACAAGTAAGCAGAGAGGCAGGCAGAGAGAGGAGGAAGCAGGCTCCTGGCTGAGCAGAGAGCCCGATGTGGGGCTCGATCCCAGGACCCTGGGATCATGACCTGAGCTGAAGGCAGAGGCATTAACCCACTGAGCCACCCAGGCGCCCCTGAAATGAGTTTCTTATAACCAGAAAATAGCTGGGCTTTTACAAAATTTGTCTTAACAATAACTCAATTAATGTATTTAGGTTCTTTACATTTAGTGTATTTAGTGTAATTATTAATATGCTTTGACTTAGATCTACCATTTTGTTATTTGTTTTCTCTTCTTTCTCCCTGCATTTTTTGTTCCTCCCGTTTCCCCTTTCCTGCCTCCGTTTCAGTTGAGTGAACCTTCTTTTAGAATTCGATTTTAATTTACTCATGGTGATCTTTCGCTGTATCTCTCTGTGTGTTTTTTTAAGGGTTTCTGAAGGGATTGAAAAATACACAGTTAACTTTTTGCAGGCTGTCTAGAACCAAGATTTACCACTTTGATGAACACTTCTTTATGCTATAGTTCCCTTTATAGACATACATATAAATCCCCTGAGAAAACGTAATTCTTGCTTTTAACCATCAGAAATATTTTAAAGAACTGGGGTGCCTGGCTGGCTCAGTTGGTGGAGCATGGGACTCTTGATCTTGGGGTTGTGAGTTCAAGCCCACGTTGGGTACAGAGATTACTTAAAAATAAAAAATCTTTAAAAAATGGAATCGTCAACAAAAGAAAAGAAATATTTTCAAGAACTTAAAGGAGAAGAACACCCTATTATATTTACTGGTTCTGTTGTTCTTCCTTCATTCTGATGTTCCAAGCTTCCTTTTGGTATCATTTCCCTTCCCTTTAGCAATTCTGTTAGAGCAGGTCTGCTGGCTGTGAATTCTCCCAGTTTTACTTCATATGAGAATATCTTTATTTCACCTTCATTCTTGAAAGAATTTTCACTGAATATAAAATACTAGTCTGACAGTTTGTTTTTTCCTCTTTCGGCAAATGAAAAATGTGTGCCTTCCAGGGCGTCTGAGTGGCTCAGTCCATTATGTGTCTTGACTCTTGATCTCAGCTCAGGTCTTGATCTCAGGGTCGTGAGTTCAAGGCCCCCTGCTGGGCCCTGCACTGGGCAAGGAACCTACTTAAGAAAAAGAAAAAAAAAGTGCATCACTTCCTTCTGACCTCCGTGGCTCCTCGTAAAATATCAACAGTTATTGAAATCATTATTTATCTATATGTCATATGTTATTTTTCTTTCTTTCTTAGGGATTTCTATTTGACTTTGGTTTCAGAATTTTGATTTTGATGTGTCTGGGTATAGATTTCTTTGGGATTATCTCCTGTTTGGGGCTTGCTCAGCTTGAATCTATAGTTTTTTGCAATGTTGTCCACATTGGATAATTTCCTTTTATATATATTTTAAGATTTTAGGTTTTTTTTAAAGTAATCTCTAGGCCCAATATGGGGCTCAAACAAACAACCACAAGATCAAAAATCACATGCTCTACTCACTGAGCCAGCCAAGCGCCCCTGGATAATCTCTTTTGACCTGTCATTCACTACACTAACTCTTTTCCTTTGTCATCTCTAGCCTGCTAGCAAAATCCATCTAGGCAGTTTCTCTATTTCATTTATTTTCTTTTTCAGTTCTAAAATTTTTAGTTGGCCCTTTGTTGTGTTTTGACTTCTTTGCATTGCTTCTTTGCATTACAAGTCATATTGGATAATATGTGTGACTTTGTGACTATTATTTTGAGACCCTTGGTCTTTAAATCCTGCGGAGAATGTTGATACATTTGTCCTCATGAGCGATCTGTATATGCTTAGGTTCAGAAGGTTTACCAGAAAAGCTCTAGCCTGCTCTCTCTGAGCTGCCATTAAGATCTGGCCCCCATGTGGGCCACTCAGTGACCGCCCTGAGACTTAGGAGTTCCAACCACAGCTGCATTCTCAGTCTTTGGTATGCTAATTAAAACCAGAGTCCTGCGCGTACCAGTAAAAGATGAGCCCAGGAGATCATAAACAACCTTATGGAATTGCATTCCTGAACGAAGTCCCTCTTGACTGTCTCTAGGTACTTTCCATTTACCTGGAGCTGTCCTTGTCATTCCGGAACCCACCCATCTCTAGGACAGCGCTCTCTCCAGAGCCAAGTAGCAGCAGGAGAGAGAGAGATCGAGCATAAAAGCAGCAGTGTTTGGGGGTGCCTGGGTGGCTCAGTGGGTTAAGCCTCTGCCTTCAGCTCGGGTCATGATCTCAGGGTCCTGGGATCCAGCCCTGCGTCGGGCTTTCTGCTCGGCAGGGAGCCTGCTTCTGCCTCTCTCTCTCTCTGCCTGCTTGTGATCTCTCTCTCTGCCAAATAAGTAAAAAATTAAAAAAATTAAAAAAAAAAAAAAAAAGCAGCAGTGTTTGGTTCTGCCCTTTTGGAGCTCCAGCAGGAGAGCAATGTCCCCTTCCCCTGAGTCTTGATTCCTGCGCTTCCCTTGTACCCGCCACTCTGCCGTCACTCCCCTTGCTGCAGAGCGTGGGGACTGGAGAAAGGAGTGGAAAAGAACCAGGGCATTTCTTCCACTCTCCGAGCCTCAGGAGTTTCCTCATTTGCTCCTTGAGCCAGATCGAGAGGGTTTCTCTTGGCTCTCAGTCTTCACCGCGGTGCTCGCTTCCAAGTTGGAGGCTGCATTGAGGTCAGGCTGGGACATACTGGAGGATAAAATGGAGAACTCGCCACCAGTTAGGCGGCACTGCAAGTTCTGCTGGTCTTCCCTGAGCTGCCCGATATTTTTACTTGTCGGAGTTTCTCAAGTAGCCCACTGGGTGTTTTGTCCAGATTGTACAGTTGCACTCAGTGGGAGAAAGTGGGGTTGGTGGAAATGGACTCCTCCTTATCCGGAACCAGACCTGTTGGTGTAATTTTCATTGGCATCATAAGCAAGGCAGTTGTCTTTTTTTTTTTTTTTTTAATATAGGACCCAGATTGGGATTGCAGAATAGTTTCCTTGAATAGAATAATTTTTATTTTTTTTAATATTTTATGTATTTATTTTGACAGAGAGAGAGAATGAGAGGGAGAGAGAACAAGCAGAGGGGAGGGGCAGAGGCAGAGGGAAAAACAGGGCTCCCCGCTGAGCAGGGAGGCATGTTAGACCCCATCCCAGGATACTGGGATCATGACCTGAGCCGAAGGCAGATGCTTAACCGACTGAGCCACCCATTTGTCCCTAGTTTCCTTGACTTCATGATGGGAAAGGAACCCTGGTCATAAAAGGTGCTGTAGGGCATGGGACAAGGTGCTATGCAGCTAAACTCAGTGTTTTGGGGGTCTTGTAGGCACCATGGCCGAGGAGACAGCCCCCGCGGTTCTGGAGCGGCACCAGGGGTCCCTGTACTCCCTCTTTCCTGACCACCACGTGGAAAAGTATTTTGACCAGGTGGACATCTCCAATGGTTTGGATTGGTCCCTGGACCACAAAATCTTCTATTACATCGACAGTCTGTCCTACTCGGTGGATGCCTTTGACTATGACCTACATACAGGAAAGATCTGTACGTACTTTTTCATTATTCTTCTTATTACTGCTGGGATTTTTTTTCATATGTGGTTAGCCGGGAAGCTGCCTCTTCTTCCTCGACTCGCATGGAAAGACCCATACTTGTCAAATGAAGGAGGTGGCGGATGTGATAATTCCAATAGAGTCATAATTGCCCAGACTCGACTAGGCTGCCAATCAAACCAGCGCCCTCGGTACACCTGACTCTGGCCACCATTGGCAAAATAGGGATAGATCCTTCCTCCGCTTCTTGCCACCGTCCCTCAAAAGGGACTTGCTATGCAATGGATCCTGTCCTACTAGAGGCGCCTATTGGCAGATAATGCACAGCAGAATGAGAAAAAGGAACGGGAAGCTAAGGTTGGGGGGTTGCAATTGCTCCTGTGTCCTTGAGTTAACCAGAGGGAACTACTCAGAGGCGAATTAATAATTTTCCCAAATAGAAGAGTTTAAACAGTAGCTGCTGAGTGTTCAATTCCGTCAGTGGGTTTGACATGAGCTGTAGGTGGGAACAGGGAGGGAAGAAATTCTTGAGAAAAATTTAGGAGGGAGCACTTGAAACTGTTTCGTGAAAGGTGCCAAACCGCCAGAGCAAACACAGTAATAAAAATGACTTGGGGCGGGGGGTGGGGGGTGGATCACAGCCTCGCGTGTAGATTTAATGAGAGACAGGTTATTTCAGTACGGATGTTTTACTTTGAAATATAGAGTGCCTTTTTTATGACTGTTTTTACCCATTTTTACTGACACATGGTTTTAACATTTTTTTTTTCACTGTACCTCAATGCAGTTACTACAATGACCTGGATTTTGTAGTGTAAAGTTCCTCTGGGGTTTGATGGGGTTTTATGGGTTTGTTTGTTTATTTGTATACTGTGATTTCCCCCTTTCGGGCCAGCCAGTGGGCTCCAGAACACCCCTCCTTTCAGAAATAAGCTCTTTAATATTATGTTTTGATAGGATGATTTTGGAACATTCGGTCAGACAGAAACAGAATGCACACGTCTTACTAGTTTTTGCGTAGGAACTGTTCACATGGTACCATTAAGTGGCCTTCTAGATCTTGGAGTTTCGGTCAGACAGAAACAGAACACACACGTCTTACTAGTTTTTGCATAGGAACCGTTCACATGGTACCATTAAGTGGCCTTCTAGATCTTGGAGGTAATCAAAGTCGTCATTTTTATAAGGAAAGCAGCAAAGGTCTAACCACAGACCGAAATGTCTCCAAGCGGGGTATGCAGGGTTTCAGTTCAGCTCAACCTCAAAAAGAGCTACTGTTTTTTATTAAGAATTCTAGGGGCGCCTGGGTGGCTCAGTTGTTAAGCGTCTGCCTTCAGCTCAGGTCATGATCCCAGGGTCCTGGGATCCCACCCCGCATCAGGCTCCCTGCTCAGCGGGAAGCCTGCTTCGCCCCCCCCCCCCCCACCCCGCCTGCTGCTCCCCCTGCTTGTGCTCGCTCGCTCGCTCTCTCTCTCTGTCAAATAAATAAATAAAATCTTAAAAAAAGAATTCTACTTCCTTCTTTCCCGCTTAGACAAATAATGTCTGTACCCAAACTAAAGAGAGTGTAATCACCCCCAAATCATGTGGCAAAAAAATCTTAGTTTGAGGAGTGCCCACTCATGTTTCTGGACATTTTTGTTTTATTTTTTTTTAATTTTTTTTTAATTTTTTTTTTAATTTATTTGACAGAGAGATCACAAGTAGTCAGAGAGGCAGGCAGAGAGAGAGAGAGAGGAGGAAGCAGACTCCCTGCTGAGCAGAGAGCCCGATGCGGGGCTCGATCCCAGGACCCTGGGATCATGACCTGAGCCGAAAGCAGAGGCTTTAACCCACTGAGTCACCCAGGCGCCCCTAAAAATTTTTTTTTAAGATTTTATTTCTTTATCTGAGAAAGAGAGCGCAAGCAGGGGAAGTGGCAGGCAGAGGGAGAGGGAGAAGCAGGAGCAGAGAGCCCAAGGCAGGGCTCGATCCCGGGACCCCGGGATCATGACCTGAGCCAAAGGCAGATGCTAAAGTGACTGAGCCACCACGCGCCCTGGACATTTTTTGTTTTAGAGTTAGAATTCTTCTGAACCATCCCACATGCCAGACCCCGGATCAGCAAAAGTGATAAGGATTTACAGCCAGCTGGAGAGCTCCTGGTCTGATGCTCAGTGTTGAGTGGCCTGTTGTTTTGTTCTGTGTGTGTTTGTTTTTCTAACCCTAGCCAACCGCAGAAGTATTTACAAGCTGGAGAAAGAAGAGCAAATTCCAGATGGGATGTGTATCGATGTGGAGGGGAAGCTCTGGGTTGCCTGTTACAATGGAGGGAGAGTGATTCGTTTAGACCCTGAGACAGGTAAGCCTGCAGCAAAATTAAAAAAAAAAAAATCCCTGCCATGTCTAGAAAAAATGAGACACTAGCGACTAGAGGAACTCCATTACTAATAACGTTATCTAGAGATACATTCAGAGGTCTCAGTAGGATAACTTTGGAAATAAAGGCCCAAGATAGTGCCCCAAACTTAGAGTCAGAACTTCTTTTCCTGTGGAGGTAAGTCTTTCTGGCCAAAACAGATTGTCAGGGAAGGTTGGTTAAATGACCTCCACAAAGCTTTTTGAATATCGCTGATGTTCTGCAAGGGGTCCCAAATGGTTGTGCAGGTTGGAAATTTGCTAGAGCTGGGCTTTCAATAAAATATTTGCTGCTAGGGAAAAGACTCCAAACTGTGAAGTTGCCTGTTGTTAAAACAACCTCATGCTGCTTCGGAGGGAAGGACTACTCTGAAATGTATGTGACCTGTGCCCGGGACGGAATGGATCCCGAGGGTCTTCTGCAGCAGCCTGAAGCTGGTGGGATCTTCAAGGTGATCTGGCTCTTTCTTTTATTTTGAGGGAGAGGTGGGAGATCCTTGGCTATGTAACTGAGTGATTACTGCTTTTTCTTTTCTTTTTTTATTTTATTTATTTGAGACGACGAAAGAGAGAGAGAGCGCGCGTGCATGAGCAAGGAGAGGGGTAAAGGGAGAAGGAGAAGCAGACTCCCCACTGATCAGGGAGCCTGATGCAGGGCTGGATCCCCCCAGGGATCATGACCTGAGCCAAAAGCAGACACCCAATTGACTGAGCCACCCAGATGACCCAGTTAGTGCTTTTTCATACTTCCAAAACATAATTCTATTTAGCATTTTTGAGAGAGAGAGAGCACGCATGTGTGTGTGTATGTGCACATACAAGTTGGGCAGGAAGGGCAGAGGGGGAGAGAGAAAATCCTGACCCAGGGCTTGATCTCAAGACTCTGAGGTCATGACCTGAGCCAAAGGCAGATGTTTAACCAAGCCACCCATTTTTTAAGCTCATCGTGCTAGATTTTTAAAAACATTTTATCTAGATTTCTTGGACTGTAAGTCCAAGATAATGTGTTTAGCCTGCTTTGCAGTACGCCTGAGTGACTCAGTCTGTTAAGCATCTGCCTTTGGCTCAGGTCATGATCCCAGGGTAACTAGGATCGAGCCTGCATCGATCCTGCTGAGCAGGAAGCCTGCTTCTCCCTCTCCCTGCCATTCCCCCTGCTTGTGCTCGCTCGCTCTCCGACAAATAAAATCTTTGAAAAAAGAAAAGAAATAGGAAGATGGTAGAAATAAATTCACTTGTAAATCCAAGTTAATTGGGGCGCCTGGGTGGCTCAGTCGTTCAGCATCTGCCTTCGGCTCAGGTCATGATCCCAGGGTCCTAGGATCCAGACCCCCACACTGGGCTGCCTGCTCAGCGGGAAGCCTGCTTCTCCCTCTCCCACTCCCCCTGCGTGTGTTCCCCCTCTCTTGCTGTCTCTCTCTCACTCTCTCTCTGTCAGATAAATAAATAAATAAAAGCTTTAAAAATCCAAATTAATGGCAGATGGTTGCTAGTTGGATTATTATCAATGTGAATATTTGAGTTGAACCTGCCCTAATCAAGTAATTCCTTTTTAAGATAGGAAATAAAACAAGGATAATTGGTGGCTAAATATATTATTATAAATCATAAAAATGCTTTTGAAAAATACTTGTGAACTACTTTTTAGCAAAGTTTTTCTCTTTTCTTTTTTAACAGATAACTGGCCTGGGGGTCAAAGGAATTCCTCCCTATCCCTATGTGGGATGAGTGGCAGGCCTTCTTTCCTACTGGAGAAACTTTTGAAGACACGTAGAAAATTCTAGAGCTGAAATTTCAATCTAGTTACAAAAAATTAAAGAAATGATGCTATTAATAGGGTTAATTTTTTCCCAATTTTTAAAAGGTAAAACATTTTAATAAGGGGTTACAGGTCGTTTTGATAACATACTAAAATGCCTTCCGCAAAGGTATTATAGAAGTAGAGAGAACTGTTCAGATGTCAACCAGCCTCTTGATTCTTTGCAAATTGCTAGAAGGGGACGGGGGGGACCATGTCTGTTGCACATTCCATACTTACTATACCTGAAGTTTCAAAAAACTAATAAATAATGTCTTAGTAATGACTTACTATGATTATGTTCCTTTTTATTTTCATCATAAACTTAAAAAATATACTACAGTGCTAACCTACCTTCACATTATTCTTCATACATGCTATTTTTTGCAAGCTAAAATATTACTGGAGGGTAGGAATTAAACACTGGCAAAATCCATGATTCCAACTGCCACCTAATAAATGTAGAAGCCATATGTCATTTATTAGAATACTTTTTTAAAAACAGCTTTACTGAGGGGCATCTGGGTGGCTCAGTCAGTGAAGTCTCTGGTTTCAGCTCAGGTCATGATCCCAGGGTCCTGAGATCAAGCCCTACACTGGGCTCCCTGCTCAGTGGGGAGCCTGCTTCTCCCTCTCCCTCTGCCACTCCTCCCAATTCATGCTCATTTGATCTCTTTCAGATAAATAAAATCTTTCTAAAAATAGCTTTACTGAATCATAATTGACCTACACGTATTTCAAGGTACAATTTGATAAATTTGACGTATATACATTAAGGAAACCAACAGCACAAGCAAGATAATGAATCTGTCCACCACCCCAAGACTTGCCCTGTGTCTCTTGGTAATCCTTTCCTTTGGTCCCTCTGTATGTCTGCCTTCATCCCCAGGAAAACACTGATCTGATTTCTGTCACTATTAATTAGCTTTAAAACTGAGTAGTGTGGGGGCACCTGGGTGGCTCAGTGGGTTAAGCCGCTGCCTTCGGCTCAGGACATGATCTCAGGGTCCTGGGATTGAGTCCCACATCGGGCTCTCTGCTCAGCAGGGAGCCTGCTTCCCTCTCTCTCTCTCTCTCTCTGCCTGCCTCTCCATCTACTTGTGATTTCTCTCTGTCAAATAAATAAATAAAATCTAAAAAAAAAAAAAAAAACCTGAGTAGTGTGATTTCTCCAATTTTGTCCTTTTCCAAAACCGTCTTGGCTAGGGGTACCTGGGTGGCTCAGTTGGTTAAGCATCTCCCTCCAGCTCAGGTCATGATCCCAGGGTCCTGGGTTTGAGCCCCGCATCAGGCTCCTTGCTCAGGGAGAAGTCTGCTTCTCCCTCTGCCTGCCACTCTGCTTACTTGTGTTCTGCCAGTCAAATAAATACAATCTTTTTAAAAATTTTATTAGCTATTCTAGTTCCTTTAGCCTTCCATATAAGTTTTAGAGTCAGCTTAACTCTATCTACATTAAAAACTCATTATATTGTTTTTTTAAAGTGTGCAGTGCATGCACACAGAAGCCAGCCTGAGGGGTGGGGGGCAGATGGAGAGGGAGAGAGAGAATCTGAAGCAGGCTCTGTGACCCAGCACAGAGCCCAGTATGGGGCTTCATCTCATGACCCTGAGATCATGACCTGAGCAGAAATCAAGGTTCAGACACTTAACTGACTGAGCCCCACAGGCACCCCAATCATGCTGCAATTTTAACCAAAGTTACTTTAAATCTGTAGGACAATTTGAAGAGAACTGGCATCTTTACTATTTTGAATCTTCCAATCCAGTGCATCTTTCCAACTATTTAGGTCTTCAAAGACTTTTTTCATCAGCATTTTGTAGGTCTCAGTATATAGGTCTTGCACATATTTTGTTAGATTTATATTTGAGAAAAATGTGTATTCTGCTTTTATGAACTGCGTGTTTTATAAATGTCAGTCAGATTCAGTTCGTTGTTGGTGGTATTCAGTTCTTCTAGATCTTTCCTGAGCTGTTGTCTTCTAGTTTTAGCCATTAATGAGGAAGGGTTGTTAAAGTTTCTAACTATAATTTTGAATTTGTCTGTTGCTCTATTCAGTTCTGACAGTTTTGGATCTGTGTATTTTGGAACTCTGTTGTTAGGTGCATACACCTTTAAAATTGTATGTCTTTTGATGAATTGACTTTTTTCAGTATCATGTCTCTCTTTATCCCTTGAAAATCTACTGAAATCCATTGAAAATTCATCAAGTTTACATTTTTAAAATATTTTCTTTTTAAGTAATATCTATACCCAACATGGGACTCAAACTTATAATCCCGAGGTCAAGAGTCGCATACTCTACTGACTGAGCTGGCCAGGTACTCCATCAAGGTTAATTTTTTTGCTTTCAACCATCAAGCATGTTTTGAAGAACTCAAGAGGAAAATAATAGTCTCTTTACCAAGATACTTACCATTTCTGTTGTTCTTCCTTCATTCCTAATGTTCCAAGTTTCTTTCTGTCTCCTTCCTATTGTCTGAAGAACTTTCTGTATCAGTTCTTTTAGAGTAGGTCTGTTAGCTATGAATTCTCTCAGTTTTACTTTGTATGAGAATGTCTTTATTTCATCTTCATCCCTGACGGCTGTTTTCACTAAATATGAAATGCACGGTTGATAGTTCTTTCCTTCCAGCCCGTTGGCACTTAAAAAATGTGCCATTTTCTTCTGGCCTTCATGGTTTCTGATGAGAAATCTGCAGCCTTTGAAGTTATCACTTCCCTACAGGTAATAAATAATTTTTCTCTTGCTGATTTCAAGATTTTGTATTAGTCTTTAACTTTCAGCAATTTGATTATGAGGTATCTAGATATGTATTTCTTTGGGTTTATCCTGTTTGGGGTTTGCTCTGCTTCTTGAATCTGTCAGTTTATGGGGTGTTTTTATTTTTTTATTTTTTTAACCTAACTTGGGAAGTTTGGGCAATTATTTCTTCTGCCTCACATTTTTCTCTCTGGGACTCCAAAGACTTGAACATCAGACTTTTTATTGTTGTGCCACAAGTTCCTGAGTTCCTGGTTTTTTTTTTTTTTCAATATTTTTTTGTCTCGCTGTTATTCTGTGATTGGTCTTCAAGTTCACTGGCTCCTTTCTCTGTGTTCTTGGCTATTTTTGTTGTTGTTATTTTATTTTTCAGTTCTAAAATTTCCATTTCTATGCCAATATTTTTCCACTTTAATATTTGTTTGGAGAATTTTCATGATTGCTCAATCATTTTTATATAATAGCTGTTTTAAAGTGCTTGTCAGGTACTTCTAATATCTGCATCATCTCACTCTTGGCACCGTTGATCATCTTTTTCCATTTGAATTGAGCATTTCATTGTTCTTGGTATGATGAGTAATTTTAGATTGTATCCTGGATATTTTGAATATTACATTATGAAACTCTAGGTCTTGCTTAAATCCTATGAAGAATGTTGATATATTTGTTTTAGCAGACAATCTCCATAGTTAGGTTTGGTCCGAAAGTTCCATCCTATCTAATGTGGGTTTGGTTCCAATGTCAGTTGTTTTTACAGGCTTTGCAGTGTTGTTTGGGTCTTTCCCATGTGTGTATCACCCAGTGGTCAGTCTGGGACCTCGGAAGAGGTGGAGCATTGGCTCATGTCTCTGAGTCTTTGATATGTTAATCAGGATCCAATTCATGTACATGCAGGTCAGGAGCTGGGAAAAGCAACTCCATAAAGTTGTTTATGAACACCCGGGCTTAAACCCAACCTGCAAAGGCCTTTTCATTGAGGATCTCCAGGGAGCATGGTGGATCTGAAGTCCCAGACAGCTTCCTCTCCAGCCCTCACTGCAGTCCACTGCAGTGTTTGATCTCTGTTGTCTGATCTCTGCTTGGTCCTCTCCCATCCTCATTTCTCAACCAAGGGAGTTCAGAGAGTGATAAGGCTGCTGTGGGGCTATTCCCAGGGCTCCAAGGAGTGTGTAGCAGGGCTTTTTGTAGGCCATCAGGAGACCAAAGATGATCTGAAGCACAAATCCGGGGACCTTTGGAGGAGGAGTATAGATTTGGTCTCTGGAGGGAGACTAGCCTCCTAACTCAGTCACTTCCAGCCCATTTCTCATTCAAAGGAAGTCAGAGAGTAGTAGAATTGCTGAGGTGCTCCAAGGGCCAAGGAAGAGTGTTCTGAGGACTTTGAGGAAGGAATCTCCTAGAATTGCAGGTGATCCTACGCCCCCAGAATGGCTGTGCAGGACCTCTGAACCTGGAAACTCGGCCTTATGGAACCCAGGCTAGCCCCTGTCCCTGGTGATGGAATCCTCACCCACGACAAACATTAAACCCCTGCCCTGAGTCTTTTCTGGCCAATTGCTCAAATGGCCATCTATTTAACCAAACTTGTAAAAAGCACATCTGCTTGACAGTGAATCAAGATATCTAGCCAACCTGATTTACCAACACCGATCTGCCATCTTCCCTGAGGATTCCTGCACATTTCTTGGTGGGCATGCCAAGAATGCAAGGCCATGACCATGCCTTACGCAGGCTATTTCTCAGAACTGTGTTTGTAGCAAGCTCCCTTGATATAAATAATTTCGTAGCAGACAGAAAACAGGCTTGTTAATACTCAGTATAGGAACAATCAATCTTACACACTCAGAGTTCCCCTCCTATACCACAACTCACTATGTATGCAGGCATGCATCTAGGCCCACCTGTATTAGCCCCTTGGAGAATCAGCTTAAACATCTGACATTCTGGCTACTGCTGTTGCTATGAATAATAAAGTTCTTTATCTCTGACCCAGGAGTCGCATGCCTTCTATTTGCATCCATGAAACAGGATAGCTTGTTAGGTTGCAAGTAGAATAAAATCTCAGACCCTTTACTGTTCTGGACATTGACATGCACCCATCAGACCCTCTGAGTCCAAGGTCCTCAGACCAGGCATCAACACCAGACTCCTCACACCAGGCACTAAATCCTGTCTTTCTCCAGCAGATACCAACTCCCACCCTAAGCTGCCAACTCTTCCTTCCCTGACTCCCCCTGCAGAGCCTAACTCCATAGTAACCAGCTCCAGAGCCTAACTCCTACTTTTTGCTTCAGATAATGAGTTCCAGCCTCTCTCTCCAGAGAGTGAGTCCTGACTTCTCCTGCCAGAAATCTAGGGAAGACTCTGCCTCCAGAGGATAAGTCCCAGCCTCTGCCAGCAGGAGCTGTGTTCCCCAATTCTCCCTCCAGAGACCAAATCTATACTCCTCCTCCAAATGCTAAGTCTTGATTTCAGCTTCAGAATCTAAGTCTCTACTTCTTAGTCCTGAGATGAAATCTCCAATTTTCACTGCAGAGGTGAGGTCTCAACTTTTACAAGTGGTCACCAACACTGTCCAATGGCCTGATATCAAACAGATCGCTTTATGCCACCATTACTCATGCAGAGGAGGAAGAAGGAAAAGGGACTGGCAGAGGTAGATGCTGGAGTCCCCCACAGAGGGTGCATCTGGTGCATTTTAGAACTGATCCTAGGAGATCCAGGAACAATAAGAGACCCTGGGCAGGGCCTTCCTATCGTCTGTGGCTGGTTGGTCTTTAGATGATGGCCTAGGCAACTGGCGGTCCCATTTCTTGAGTGGAGAAGGTTGGAGAGCAGCAAGATTGGCCAGGAACAGCCCAGGTCTCTGGCCTCAGGGGTCAAGACCAAGGGTGCAGAGGCCTTTTGGGAAAAGCAGTTGGATGTGGAATGAGGGGGGCAGGGTGCTGCCTGGGGTTCCAGATCCCTCCAGTTCCCATAGTGTCCCTCCTGGAAAGCCACTGCACACACCATGGAGAACCCCAGTGTTGACTGTGCCACTCTCATCGACGATGTCCTCCCCTGCACAAAAAGAGATGGGGCCATTAAATACCCAGGTTCCGGTGCATATCCAGCCAGCTCTGGCCAGGGGAGCACGCACTGGTATTTTGGTTTACCTCTTTGCCCCAGTGGACCCACTCCACATCCAGCTGCTCTTCTAATAACTACTAGGGATTTATGGCCCAGTTTATCATGTGGGGGAGTTTGAAGAACAGTGAAATCCCACGGGATGGCCCCAGAGGTCAATGTGAAGGGTTAAGAAATCTCTTAGAGGTAACTTCCAAGGAACAGATTAGAAATCTCATCTAAGCTCCACACTTTCCAGCCACTTGGCCACCAGACGTTGTCCCTGCCGTCCTCTATTGCCAGGATCTGGAAGTTTGATTGACTCGCTCAGCTTGACTCTGGAAGCCAGACTGGTTTAGGCCCCAGGGGCCTCCACACAGGGTGCATTATTCAGAAGAGTACAGATTAGTGCACGCCTGTGAAGAAAATGACCGAGGCCAAGGAAAGAACTGTCTGGAAGGATTAGAAGGAGCTGTGGCCAGCCCTCATACTGGCAAAAGAGTAGTAGCTGCTCCCACCAACCAGACCAGAAAAAAACCCATAAAAGCAAGACCTGAAAGAATAAAAAGATTTCCAAGAAGCTTTTATGATTTGTTAGATGGGGTCCTGGAGCAGTCTCAGTTGGGGGCTAATTATTCTCCATGACTGGGAAAAGACCTTCAGGAGAACTGTAATCAATGCCTCATGAATTATGGTTTTTTTTTCCCCCAAACACCGTTCAAGAAGATAATACAACACAACCGGACACCTGGGTGGCTCAGTCAGTTGAGTGTCTGCCTTCAGCTTAGGTCATGATCCCGGAGTCCTGGGATCGGACCCAGCATCGGGCTCCCTGTTCAGTGGGGAGCCTGCCTCTCCCTCTGCTCCTACCCCCTTCCTCATGTGCACGCACACCTCTCCTTCTCTCTCTCTCTCTCTCAAAAATAGTTAGTTCTTTAAAAAAATTCAGCACAAGCATGTGGGATTTATCCCTGGGATGCTAGCTTATGACTAACCTATGCCAATCAATCAGTTTGATGCACCACATTCACAGAATGAAAAACTAAAAACCACATGATCATCTCAATAGATGCAGAAAAAGCATTTGACAAAGATCAACATCCATTAGTGATTTAAAACAAATACACCTCTCAACAAAATAGGGATAGCAGAAGCTTACCTCAACACAATAAAGGGCATTTATGAAAATCCCACAACTAACATTATAATTAATGGGGGAAATGTGAGAGCTTTTCCTCTAAGATCCAGTACAAAGCAAGGATGCCCACTGCCACCACTTCTAGTCAACATAGCCCTGGACGTCCTAGCAAGAGAAATCAGGAAAGAAAAGGAAATAAGGAAAAAAAAAAGGAAATAAGGGACACCTGGGTGGCTCAGTCAGTTAAGCCACTGCTAGGGATTTATGGCCCAGTTTATCATGTGGGGGAGTTTGGGTCCTGGGATTGTGTCCCACATCAGGCTCCTTGCTTGGCAGGGAGCCTGCTTCTCTCTCCGCCTTTGCCTACCACTCTGCCTGCTTGTGCTCTCTCTCTCTCCCTGACAAATAAATAAATAAATAAATAAATAAATAAATAAGATCTTAAGAAAAATAAAAGGAAACGAAAGTCACCCAAATCAGAAAGGAAGAAGTAAAATTATCTCTGTTTTTGGGTGAGAAGATCCCATGTGTAGGTACATAAAAAATGCTCAACATCACTCATCATGAGGGAAATGCAAATTAAAAGCACAATGAGTTGTCCCTTTACACCTGTCAGCATGGCTAAAATGAAAAGCACAAGAAACAGCAAGTGTTGGAGAGGATGCGGAGAAAAAGGAGCCCTCATGCACTGTCGGTGGGAATGCAAATTGGTGCAGCCACTCTGGAAAACAGTGTGGAGGTTCCTCAGAAAATTAAAAATAAAACTACCATGTGATCCAGTAATTCCACTACTATTTACCCAAAGAAAACAACAGCACACATTCAAACAGATATCTGCACCCCTATGTTAGCTGCAGCATTATTTACAATAGCCAAGATACGGAGGCAACCCAAGTGTCCACTGATAGATGAATGGATAAAGATGTGGTATACATACAAAGGAATAAACCTAGAGGACATTATGCTAGGTGAATAAACCAAAGACAGAAAGAAAAGTGATTCGTGATCTTGCTTATGTGCGGAGTCTCAATAAGTTGAATGCACAGAAACAGAGAGAACAGTGGTTACTAGGGGTGACCCTGGGGGAGGTAGGGGAAATGGGAAGATGTCGGTCAAAGTTTATGAAGTTGCAGTTATGTAAGATGAACAAGTTCAAGGGATCTAATGTGCAGCATGGTGATTATAGTTAATGATACTGTAATGTATACTGGAAATTTGCTGAGAGAGTAGATCTCAGGCATTCTTAATACACACACACACGTACACACACAACACAAAGGTAACAGAATGTGGGAAAACAGATCTGTTGACTGGCTTGACCGTAGTAATCATTTCAAAACGTATATCTAATTGCTTAGTGGCTCTTGCCAATAGAATATGAAAAATGCTTGTATGTTTCTCCAGAATACTTTTTCCTGTCTCTAGGAACGCGGGAAGGGTGAGGGTTCTGCCTGTCTTCAGGGCTGATGCATACCAGGTGCCTAGAAGTTTATTTCACGTTCAAGGCGTATCTTCCCACAAGGAAAACAGTAAGCCCATGTGGCTTGAAGTTCAACTTGTGCGATGCATTCAAGAAGCAGTTCATTTGAGACTACCCAAATGCTTACAGAGAATAGAAACAAAAGGGTAAGCTCCCCAGTCCATTCTATGAAGATAGCCTATTTGTTTCCTTGGGCTGCTGTAACTGAATGCCACAAACTTGGGGCGTAAAGCAACAGAAATTTATCATCTCACAGTTCTGGAGCCTGGAAGTCTGCAATCAATGTGTTGGTGGGGCCATGCTCCCTCCAAAGCCTAAAGGTGACCCCTCCCTTGCCGCTTCCTAGTTTCTGGCAGTTTGCCAGCAATCTTTGGGGGGGGTCCCTGATTCCAGCTGCATGATTTCACCCTCTGCCCTGTTACCACATGGCATTCTCCCTGTGTCTCCCTGACTTCACATCGCTGTCTTTAGGGAGACGGGCAGCGGGAGAGAGAAGAGAGAGAGAATTCACAAGCAGAGTCCCCACTGAGCACAGAGCCCGATGCGGGGCTCGATCTCAGGACCCCGAAATCATGACCTGAGCCGAAATCAAGAGTCGGCCTCTTAACCAACTGAGTCACCCAGGCACCCCTTAATCTTTTTTATTTTGTAAACTCTTCACCCAATGTGGGGTTTGAACTCACGCCCCCAAGATCAAGAGTCCCACACTTTCTCAACTGAGCCAGCCAGGTGCCCCTGGCTATCTTCTTATAAGGATGCAAGTCATTGAATTAAGGGCCTGCCTTACAGCAATATGACTTCATCCTAGCTAATCCTATGTGCAATGACACTATTTCTACATTAAGTCACACTCTGAGGTACTGGTGGCCCCACCAACATCTTTTTTTTTAAGATTTTTATTTATTTATTTATTTATTTATTTGAAAGACAGAGATCACAAGTAGGCAGAGAGAGAGAGAGAGGAAGGGAAGCAGGCTTCCTGCTGAGCAGAGAGTGGATGCGGGGCTGGATCCCAGGACCCTGGGGATCATGACCTGAGCCGAAGGCAGAGGCTTTAACCCACTGAACCACTCAGGCACCCCTTCAACATCTTTTTTGCAGGAGCACAATTTAACCCATAACAGCATAGTGAACAACAACAAAAATGTCAGGTTTATCTCATTCGGGAATATAGATGCAAAAATCCTAAGTGAAAAAAAAATTCTAAATGAAATATTAGCAATATATAAAAAGGTAAGGTATCATGACAAGTTGGGTTTATCCCTGGAATATAATGTTGGTTTATTATTGGAAGATTGAATAATGTAACTTACCATATTTATAGATCAAAAGAGAAAACTCATGATTGCCAAGAAAGACATAGAAAAAGTATCCGACACATTTTAGCAGCCATTTACAATTTTCTTTAAAACTTAGCACTGTAGGGGCACCTGGGTGGCTCAGTCAGTTAGACATCTGTCCTCAGCTCAGGTCATGATCCCAGAGTCATAGGATAGAGCCCCACATCAGCTTCCTGTTCATTGTGGAGCCTCCTTCTCTCTCTCCCTCTGCCTTTCCCTACTACTCATGCTCTGTCTCTGTCTAGCTCTCGCTCACTCTCGCTCTCTCTCTCTTTCTCAAATAAATAAAAATTAAAAAAAAAAAAAAACTTAGCGAAGTAGGAAGAAATGGTAACTTCTATACCTGGTAAGGATCTCTACAAAAGAAAGAAAGAGGGAGAGAGAAAGAAAGGAAGGCAGAAAGGAAGGGGAAGAAAGAAAACCATTATTCTCAGTGGGAAATGTTGAAAGATTTCCATTTAAATGAAATTTTTTAAAAAACCCTGCAAGCATTATCCTATGCATGTTTCTCTCCACCACTGTACTGAAAATTCTAGCCAACTCAGCAAGAGCAGGAAAAAAGGGTATGTCTGTAGGGTCAGTGATCGTAGAGAAAAAGGGCCATGAGGCTCAGGTCAAGAGCTCAGGCTGCAGGATGACAATGTCATGGATACTTAAAACAGAGTTCCGGGATAGTTCAATGCACACTTTTGGGAACATACACAGCCTTCTTTCTAAGCTGACAACATTTAAAACTTCCCAGATACCTACTTGGGCTAATAATCAGGAGATCTGTATTTGGACTATGACCATGCTGGCTTTTCTCTGAGCCAAACCGCAGAAGCTGATAAGACACATGGACATCAGACTTACCTCAGAGAGTGAGGTACAATTTGCTACAGACCCGCTTCCCCCAAAGCCACGCCCTATCCACACTGTGCTCCCCCACCCTCCAAGTCCTGCATTCAGAGTGCTGTACCCCAGTGTCTCACCATCCTTTCCCCCCAG
Organism: Mustela nigripes; assembly: GCF_022355385.1. Taxonomy (NCBI): domain Eukaryota; kingdom Metazoa; phylum Chordata; class Mammalia; order Carnivora; family Mustelidae; genus Mustela; species Mustela nigripes. Next base: position 83,180,737 of record NC_081575.1, on the reverse strand, counting down.
ATTGTGCATGGTCTTATACTCTGGCCATGCCGAGGATTTTCCACAATCATATTCAGATATTATACATATTATATACTATATATAGTATATGATATATTACCTCCATTTTATACATAAGGAAACTGAAGCTCAGAAGGAGTAAGAAATTTGACCAAAGTCAATCCACGCTGGTATGAGATAATAGAAAAAATTGGGGCACCTGGGTGGCTCAGTGGGTTAAAGCCTCTGTCTTCGGCTTGGGTCATGATCTCGGGGTCCTGGGATCTTGCCCTGCGTTGGGCTCTCTGCTCAGCAGGAAGCCTTCCTCCTCCTCTCTCTCTCTGCCTGCCTCTCTACCTACTTGTGATCTCTATCTGTCAAATAAATAAATAAAATATTAAAAATATATATATATATGTATATGTTGGTCTCTGCCCCCTGGTTCCTGCACAGAGCTCCTTAAAACCCTTGAATCTTCTAAGTGATAAAAGCACTAGGAGCATCTCCTGTTCTAATATTTGTCTTTGACCCTGGTTCCTGACGGGGCTCCTGAAACCTTGTAAATTCCCAAGTGATAAGAACATTAGGAGCGGGGCACCTGGCTGGCTCAGTCGGAAAAGCATGTGACTCTTTTTTTTTTTTCTAAAGATTTTATTTACTTATTTGACACAGAGAGAGATCACAAGTAGGCAGAGAGGCAGGCAGAGAGAGAGGAGGAAGCAGGCTCCCTGCTGAGCAAAGGGCCCAATGCAGGGCTTGATCCCAGGACCCTGAGATCATGACCTGAGCTGAAGACAGAGGCTTTAACCCACTGAGCCACCCAGGCGCCCCAAGCATGTGACTCTTGATCTCGGGGTCATGAGTTTGAGCTCAACTTTGGCAATAGAGATGACTTAAATAAATAAAACTTAAAAAAAAAAACAAAACAGTAGAACCATCTTTTGTTCTAAAGATGACTCTAGGTGAGCTCCCGGACTGGAACTTGTCACCAGAAAGACCAAGCCATGATGAGAAGCCTGGGATTTTTCAGCCCCGCCCTTGTGCACTTCTCCAGAGAAGGGAGAGGGTTGGAAACAGAGTTAATGCCTACAAGAGGCAGGCTCCATCAAAACCCCAGTAGCATGGGGTTCAGGGAGCTTACAAGGGGGAGAACACATCCACATCCTGGAAGGGTGACACACCCGACGCCACAGGGACAGAAGCTCCTGGGCTCGAGACCCTCCCAGACCTTGCCCTCTATATCTCTTCTTCTGGCTGTTCATCTGTATCCTTTATCATGTCCTTTCATAAACTGATAACTGTAAGTAAGAGCCTCCCTGAGTTCTGTGAGTCGCTCTGGTAAATTAATCGAACGTGAGGAAGGGGTCGTGGAAACCTCTGAGCTGTAGCCACAACTTCTGGGAGTCACCTGGGGACCTATGACTTGCAGTCGGCATCTGAGGTGGGAAAGGGAGCTGTCTTGTGGGACTGAGCCCTCAACCTGGGGGATCGGACGCCATCTCCAGGCAGGTGGTGTCAGAATTGAGTTCGACTCTAGGATGCCCACTGGGTGTCATGGAGAATTGCTGGATGTGGAGAGAAACCTCCACACCTCTGGTGACCAGCCGCGTCAGAAGTGAAGTGTTCTGTGTAAAAGTAAAGGAAGAAGAAACCGAATTGAGGAAACAAACCTCCCACTCAGGCCCACATAAGCCCCCACACCAAGGCCCCTCCCCCAGGGACTGACAGCCACAGATTCTCAGCAGCTGCCTCACAGGCCTCCAGTCACTAATGACCTCAGGACTCAAATCCTTAGAGCCACGTCCCTGACACCACCGGCAGCTGATCCCTGACCTTCCAAAAGTGCCACTGGCCAAACCATAGGGCCCGTCAGAACACACAGGGTGAAAAAATCCCTCAAGTCTTGACTGTCAGGGTCTGAGACATCACCCTCTGGGAAGCTAACAAGTTTTAGAGCTGCTGACAGAAGACACGAGACTCGTGGGAATTTTACAGAGGATTTTCTCCTCAGGGCACAGCAGGCCGCATGCACAGGATGCTGGCACTCCATGTCCTCCATGTCTCAAAGGGGTGACCTCTGGTGGATGCTACCCAGACGGTGGGTTTCCAGTACAGCCAAGAAACGCTGAGCTTGGAGAATCCGGCCTGGTTTTTGTCCAGGAGGGAGACATTACCTCATCCCGCAAGGTTGCTCACTGTCAACACAATCCTGAGAAATGGCCACGGTAATGAGTGTTCAGGGCCTTGTATTCTTAGACATCCAGGAAGTAGTCTACGGGCTGGCCATTATCCTGCCACCCACACAGAGGAGTTGAGACTGATTTGTTGGAGTCTGGTGTCACTGTCAATGATGATAGGAAACACTACATGGGTCCAAAAGCAAACTCCATCCCCAATGGAAAGACAGTCTGTTCCCTGTCCTTTCCCTGCAAATACAAATTTATAACCCAGAGGGCATAGTTTATTTCAGTCTAGGATTTGTTGTTAACTTTGACTGGAAACACCATTGCATGGGTTTTGGTAAGTCTCACAGGCCGTGGCATCAGGGGCCTGTAGCCAATCTACTGAGCTATGCCACCATCCGAGGCCACTCAGGCATCGGAAGAGGATGAATTTGTATCAGTCGGTCTAAACAAGGCAATGCTGGCCCTTGTGTGTGTGTGTGTGTGTGTGTGTGTGTGTGTGTGCGTGTGTGTATGAGGGAGGTTCAGGAGCTGGCATTGACCCATCAAGCACAGCAGAATCGTTTAGGACAACCCATGTCCACATGAGTCTCTGTTTTTGTCATCGCAAGGAAGTGATGACAGACCCAGCAGATCAGGTTACCAGCTGCATTTGCTGCTTGACTCTGGGGAGACCGGTGTGATTGTTTTTCCAGGCTTCAGTGTTTGATCTACGGGGACAAAGAGAGGGTAATTGTCTCTTCCTCTCACACCTCTCAGTGGCTAACCCGAGTGCTCCCCAAGCCCTAGCCTTCCACAACCAGGAAATCAGTGTGTCCCATCCCAGTGCCTGTAACTTCACTTTCGTCCCATCATCTCCTACTTGTACTCAGATCTTTCATCCAGAAGGGTCAGGTGCAAAAAGACCAAAGGCATTTTTATAAAATTTACAGGGTTGTTTTTGTTGTTCTTTTGTTTTGTTTTATGTCTTCCATCTTAGCCACTGGGGGGCACTGTAGGGGAACTCAGGGAGCGTGTACTGACTCGTGCAATCCTCATCAGTATGGTCTGGCACCGCGGACTGCCAACAAGACAATCCCGGTGACTGAACCAGAAAGAAGTTTGAAGCTCCTAGGCCTCTTTTGGGCTGAGCTGCCACCAAGATGGTTACCAACCAGGTTAGCCAGGACTTGCCATGAGGAGGAAGACAGACAGATGGTGTCCAGGAATGGCAGAGCTGAGGGCCTGATTTTCAAGCTAGGTCTCTAAGAACTACGCCCCCCCCTTTTGTTCTGATCATCATCTAGGAGGTATTCAATAGGAGATTATCTCTTTTTGCTGATAGCCACCTTCAGTGATCAATCTGCCTTACTAAGGTGTGTGGACCAGGAGGAGGTGAGAGGGGTAGTGTCTAAGATTCCTCTGAGTCCATTTTTGAGGAACTTGTTCAATGTTCATCAGCTCTTGGCCAATGGTAGGGAGCTTGGGATGGCTATGGAATACTTTGATTCCTGACCCATTGTGGGGTGGCCTTTGTAATAAAAGGTACACCGCTGTCAAGACTGCAAATGGTCTGCATCAGAAACATAGTTTTTAAGTTTGTGTCCAGTCTCTGATGATGGCATGGGGTGGGGGGCAGGTAACAGCAGTGTTTGGGGCAGCCCCGACCCCGTCAGCCACTTGATTCCAGTCAGTCCCATCAGTGAACAGGCGTCTACACGGGTGACCCAGACTGACCTCAACCACTAACCATGCATTACTGATCCCCACAGGCCCCCATCATTGCCCCCCAAGCCCCCATCAATCACACCACAGACCCTCTAGCAGACAAGACCCGCCCCCCCCCCCCACGGTCTCTCAGGCCCTAAAACCTCAAATCAAGTTCCAATTTTATGCCAGTTGCCATGAAGCTGTTTCTGAGAACCAGTTCTGTTTCCTGTCGCCACCTCTAAGTCCACCTTCCCTAAGAGCGGCTCTTTTTCGCAGGGGCAGTGAGACTGCTGTTTCTGCACCGCATGAGAAAGCTAAATTACTCTAAAGCTGTGATTTTCAAACTTTTTAAAAGTATCAGAAGTCTTCTGAAAAAACAGATAAGGGGAGGAGGCTCCTGTGGAATTGGGGTTTCCTCGTTGAGCAAAACGAGGTAGGTCAAGACCAAGACCCCGCCCTTTCTGCAGCCATTAGCCCCGCCCACAGCTCAAGCGGACATCCTTATTGGCTGATAAGAGTGTCAGTCGCTTGACGGCCAAAAAGACACGTGCTACTTAAGAGGAGCCGGGCTCAGACGTTCTCACTGGTTGAAAAGGCTATCAATCAAGTTCACGATCCCGCCCCCTAGCGGCGGAAGAACCGCGGATGGAGAGCCCGCGCTCCTGGATAGGCGGGCTGGTCAACCAGTCGCTTAGCGTGTTCGGCGACTCGGGGAGATAGAACTTTTGATTGACTGCCCGCTGCCCTTTCTGCCCGAGAGCCCACCGTCTGAAAGTGTCTTGGGGGCTCTGATGAACAGCGGATTAACCCGAGGGTCGGCACTGGCCCACCGCTCGGTCACAATTGGTTCTGCATCTTCCTGAGCACCTCGTGGCACAGAGACAGGCGGGCGGGCAGAGGCTCCCAGCCCAGCTCAGCTTCTCTACCCTGGTCCCCTAAGGTGTTGAGTTCGGTGCCCGGGAAGGGAGACAGCGAGACGGTTGTTCCAAGTGCTCAGTGGACCTAGGGGTCTGCGCAGCAGCCACGCTGAGGAACACAAAGACCTGGGGGGCAGGTCCAAGACCCTTTGGAAGAGTAACTCAAGAGGGCTACTTTATTTCTCACCTAGCGCAGAGGGATTGACTTGGATTCAGAGCGCTGGAGTTCCACCCCAGTATAGGAAATTTTACCAACGTGTGTGTGTGATTTTAAATATATATACACACACGTACATATACATACACGCACTTTCTGTAATTGTTTTCTGTATGATTTTGTAATATGGTAATGGTACTGTAACTAGCTTACAACTCTAGTTAAAAAGTTAAGAAACAGGGGCGCCTGGGTTAAGCCTCTGCCTTCCACTTGGGTCCTGGTCCCAGGGTCATGGGATCAAGCCCCAAGTCGGGCTCTCTGCTCAGCAGGGAGCTTGTTTCCCCCTCTCTGTCTGCTTCTCTGCCTACTTGTGATCTCTGTCAAATAAATAAAATCTTTTCAAAAAAAGTTTAAAAACAGGAGCACCTGGATGGCTGACAAAGAGATAAATAAAATCTTTTAAAAATGTGTTTAAAAGCGGGGCGCCTGGGTGGCTCAGTGGGTTAAAGCCTCTGCCTTTGGCTCAGGTCATGATCTCAGGGTCCTGGGATCGAGCCCCACATTGGGCTCTCTGCTCAGCAGGGAGCCTGCTTCCTCCTCTCTCTCTCTGCCTGCCTCTCTGCCTGCTTGTGATCTCTGTCTGTCAAATAAATAAATAAAATCTTTTTTAAAAGTTTTTTTAAAAAACGTTTAAAAGCAAACATAAAAGGGGCACTTGGGTGGCTCAGTGGTTTAAAGCCTCTGCCTTCGGCTCAGGTCATGATCCCAGGGTCCTGGGATCGTGCCCCACATCCGGCTCTCTGCTAGTCAGGGAGCCTGCTTCCCTTCCTCTCTCTCTGTCTCCCTCTCTGCCTACTTGTGATCGATCTCTCTCTCTCTCTGTCAAATAAATAAATAAAATCTTTTAAAAATAATTTAAAAATAAAAACAAACATTAAAAAGTCATAACTGTCATATGTTATTGGTTACACAATATATAAAATATGTAAAATGTAACATTGATAACCTAAATTGTGAGGTGGAGAAGTAGAAATGTAAAGTAAACTGCTACTGAATTTAGGTTTCTACCAGCTTCTTTTTTTTTTTTTTAAGATTTTATTTATTTATTTGGCAGACAGAGATCACAAGCAGGCAGAGAGAGAGGGAGAAGCAGACTCCCTGCTGAGCAGAGAGCCAGATGTAGGGCCAATCCCAGGACCCTGGGATCATGACCTGAGGCAGAAGGCAGAAGCTTTAACCCACTGAGCCTCCTGGGTGCCCCTCGGTTTCTACAGGCTTCTAATAGGGTGTTGTTACAATTTGAAGATACTGTAAGTCTCATGGTAACCACTAAGGAAAAACCTATAGTAATTAAAGGAAAGGACATGACAAAGAACTCAAAGCATACTGATACCAAGACATCAAAGCACCGAAAAAGATTGTAGGGTAAGAAACAAGGAAAAACATCCACAAAAGAACTAGAACACGATGAAGAAAATGGCAACAGTAAATCCTGACCTATCAATAATTACCTTAAATGTAAATAAATTCAATTATCCAGTCAAAAGACATTAAATGGCTGAATTGATAAACAAACAAGACTTAACACCTCACCATCTACAAGCTCACTTTAGCCTTAAGGACACTTGCAGACCGAGAGTGAAGGCGCGGTAAAAGGTATTTCAAGCAAATGTTAAGCCATAAAAATTGGGTGTAGCTATATTTAAACCAGACATAATAGACTTTAAACTAAAAATGGTTAAGTTTTATTAATCACAAGTCTTTTTCAGATCTCAAACTGATTCCTCTGAGCTTGTTGTTGTTTGGTCTTTTTTCCCCAAAAGAGAATTTCCCCCAGAGAAGAGGCCACATCTGCAGCGCAAGTGGAATTTTTCTGGAGAAAGCAGATTTAGGTGAGAAGAACGATGGCCCAGAGGAGGGTATGACTTAGAATCCTGGCAGAAGCAGGGGCTAAAAAATGCGCGGAGAGGTTTTTTTCATTTCGATGGAATCCGTTTGAGTCCCCACGGGTGTGCGTGCCAAACCTTGGTGTGACATTCAGAACACTGTGTGACCCAGACCCAAACCACCAGTTCTGTCTCATCCTGATGAGTTTAGGGCTTCTTTCGTTTCTCCTCCCCTTCCGCCCTTCCTCCCTCTCTCCTCTTTCTACCTCCTCCTCTCCTTCTCCTCCTCTTTCTCTCCCATTAACAGCCTAGTTTATTTTGGTTTATTTTTTGGTAGCATGACCACAGGTAAAAGGACAGCACATCCAATGCAGTTTATGTGCGCTGTGTGGTGGGGGGGGGGCGCAACAAAAAACAAAGAGAATAAACATGGGGCGCCTGGGTGGCTCAGTGGGGTAAGCCTCTGCCTTCAGCTCGGGTCATGATCTCAGGGTCGTGGGATCGAGCCCCACATTGGGTTCCCTGCTCGGTGGGGAGCCTGCTTCCCCCTCTCTCTCTGCCTGTCTCTCTGCCTACTTGTGATCTCTCTCTCTGTGTCAAATAAATAAATAAAATCTTTTTTAAAAACAGAGAGAATAAACAGCAAGAGGGATTAAGATTTTAAATAAGGGGAATCATCTCTGAGAAGCTGATATTTAGCAAAGACACAAAGGAGGGGAGGGAGTCGGGAAAAGAGTAAAAAGACAAGACTACAGCACTTCCAGGCCCCAGAAGTGTACCTGTCCTTGAGGCCTCGTGGCCTCCATCCATGGCTACTCTTTTCCCAAACTTCAGCTGACACCCTGGATCCTCATTCTGACCCTGGCAGAGTTCCCCAGACCCTTTCTACCTTTGAGATGACTGACTCCAAGAATCCTGCCACTTTTCTGACAACTGCTGCTAAAGGCTCCAACTGGGCTAAGTCAATTTTCAAACCTTGTCTCCAGAAACCACCACGTGCCAGACCAGACCCCAAGCCTCCCAGAAGTGATTGCTAGGGACTCTGAAACTGCCTTCTATTTCAAGTCCACGATCTAAACACTCCCCCAAACCATAATAACCACAATTTCATTTTTTTAGGGAACTTATTCTATAACTTCAATGGCCACTACATTAACAAGAGTAAGAATTCATTCTTTCAACCAATATTGACAAACACTTAATCTGTGTCAAGCAATGTTACAAGCACTCTCAAATTAACCCTCTCCATATCCTTAGGAAAGAGTTAATGTCATTAGCCTCTGCTGGTAGAAGAGTAAAATGGGGCTGGGGGGCATCTGGGTGGCTAAGTCGTTTAAGCGTCTGCCTTTGGCTCAGGTCGTGATCCAGGGTCCTGGGATCGGGTCCCATGTGGGGCTCCCTGCTCAGACGGGAGTCTGGATCTCCCTTTCCCTCTGCCCCACCCCCAGGTCATGCTCTCTCTTCCTTGCTCTCTCTCAAATAAATAATAAAATCTTTTTTTTTTAAAAGGAGAGTAAAATGGAAACATGAGGTCATACATTTGGGGAGGGGGTTGTGATTTGAACCCAGGCAGTCTGGCTCAAGAACCTGTGCTCTTAACCACTGTGACTGCCTCAAGATCGTGGCTCTTGTTTCAAAGTTCTCTCTTCAGTTGGATACTTCCTTTAGGTCTTTCTCAAATGTCATCTCAGTGAGGCCTTTTTCCTGGCCGCTCTAGCTGAAATTCACACATTCTCACACACACACACACACACACGCACGCACGCACGCACACACATTCACTCACTCACTTTCCCCTTTCCTGCGTCATTTTTCTCTTTCAACATTTATTGCAGTATTATACATTTTACTTATTTTTTTTAAAGATTATTTATTTATTTATTTGACAGAGAGACATCACAAGTAGGCAGAGAGGCAGCGGCTTAACCCACTGAGCCACCCAGGCGCCCTACATTTTACTTATTGATTTAGCAATTAGCATTACTCAAAATTGTTATTTGTCCTTTACATTTGTTATGTTTTTTATAGAAGTCAGATCCGAGAGGGCAGAGATTTTTGCCTGTTTTTTTTTTTTTTGAAGACTTTATTTATTTGGCAGACAGAGATCACAAGTAGGCAGAGAGGCAGGCAGAGAGGGAGGAGGAAGTAGGCTCCCTGCTGAGCAGAGAGCCTGATGCGGGGCTCCATCCCAGAACCCTGGGATCATGACCTGAGCTGAAGGCAGAAGCTTTAACCCACCAAGCCACTCAGGCGCCCCTGTTTTATTCACTGCTGTATCCCCTGTCGCAGAGTAGGCACTTGGTAAACATTTGTGGGATGAATGAATGAATGAAGGAGAGAATGAGGAAATTAACCCAGCCAATGAGGGTTGATTCCAGATGCCTTGTCTGGATATAGGTTGGCCCTGGATTCGCTCCTCTGACTCATGCAGAGTTCTCTGGTCTGATCTATTATTAGCTCTGCTTACAAACATGAACATTTAAAATCTGAATCATGCCACAGTGAAGAATTTCTATTAAGAGAGTTTGTCCTGGGGACTCCTGGGGGGCTCACTCAGTTGAGTATCTGCCTTTGGCTCAGGTCATGATTTCGGGGTCCTGGGACGGAGCCCCAATTCTGGCTCCCTGTTCAGCAGGGAGTCTGCTTCTCCCTCTCCCTTTGCTCCTGCTCCTGCTCTCACTCCCTCTCTCTAATAAATAAATTTTAAAAATCTTATTTAAAAAAAAAGAGAGAGTTTGCCCTGACATGAGTTATGAGCCAGTTTAATTCCTTGTTCAATGCCCTACAGTGGTGCCCTTAACCCAAAGCCTGTTCTGGCCATTTTCACTTCTCTGAAGCTGTTTACAGCAAGATGAATCACTCTCGGGTTAATTTTTACAGTGACGATTTGATTCGTGCATCAATTCTCTTGTCTTGTTTCAGCAGTAATGGCTTTTCCCCAATTATCTTCTTGGAGTCAGGCTGCTCCTTGAACAGCTTGGGTACGGTCTTATTTCAGGAATCCTACTGGTTGTTCCCTCTGCCAGAAATGCCCTCATATCTCTATAGCTCATCTCTTGTTTTCCTCCCATTTCTTTCATGAAAAAAAAATATCATTTCTTTTTTAAAAAATCATTTTCAACAAGGGCTAAGCTGACTACCCTATTTTTTTTATTTTTCAAGATTTATTTATTATTATTTTTTTTTTGAGAGAGAGAGAGAGAGCATTTGAGCGGGGAAAGAGGCAGAGGGAGAGGGAGGGAGAGAATCTCAAGCAGACTCCATGCTGAGCCCAGAGCCCAATGTGGGGCTCGATCCCCTGACCCTGAGATCATGACCTGAGCCCAAATCAGGTGACTACCCTATTTAAATACAGGCTTCTGTCTCTACACTCCTGATCCCCCTTGAATTTGTTTGTTTGTTTGTTTGTTTGTTTGTTTTTAAGTAATCTCCACACTCGATGTGCAGCTCGAACTCACAACCTGGAGATCAGGAGTCAGATGCTCCATGGACCAAGCCAGCCTGGCATCCCCTGGTCACTCTGAAATTTAATGCATACTTACCATCTCCCAATATACAGATAATGTCATTGGTTGCCTTGTTTATTGTCTGTCTCCCTCTGCTGGAACATAAGCCCTAGGGAGGCAGGAAGTTTTGAATCTTTTGTTCCCCGCTATCTCCCCACTGCTTGTAACTGTGCCCAATATCCAGTAGGCACTCAATAAATATTCGTTGGATGAATAGCTCCTGTCATGTGAGCTTTTCTTTGTTTGTGGCCAGTTTTCACTGAGTCTAATATTTCAGGATCAAAATGTACAGGTTCTCGTTTTGTGGAGAATGTTGGATCCTTCCACCAGTTTTAAAGCTCAGAGCTTTGCCTGCCGTCAGTTTACTCCATGGTGCTTATGTCTATCAGTAACAGTCGTGAATCAGGTTAAGATATTTTGGGTTTTATTTCCTAGGTAATCCATGACAAAAACTGTAAGCAGTGCCCCTTATGCAGTCCAGAATCGTCTGAGACGAGCTTTGCTAAAGCTTCTGGTTAACTTTGTGTAGGGTATAAAGTCAAAACTTCCAACCATCACTCCTGGGACCTTGTGGATCTCATCTGTAGCCACTCTTTTCCTGGAAGAGCCCAGGGTTTCCAGCGAGCATAATATTCCAGGCACACTGGCCTTCTGGTGGAACTTACCTGTGGATTTCTGTGTCTTTTAACTCTGGTCTTACCCACTACCTCGAGGGAAACTCCTTGAGGACCCAGACTGTTCTGGTGGGGGTGCCTCCAGAAGCCAACCCTGACCCAGGAATCAAAGTCAAGTCGTTTATTTGGGGATAGGGGAGTGGGCCAGCAAGACAAAGAAGAGATAAGGCAGCCGATGGAGACTTTTACTAAGCAACTTAGCATTGGGGGTTAACCTGAGCATGTTCCCACTGAGGGGGTCTGGGGACCAGCAGAGAACATACACCTTAGAGATGTCCCATCTGAGGGCCAAGGGGGCAAGGGTACTTACCTACCGGCTCTCATCTGTCATTGGTTAAGGGCTGCTGCCAAGGCGTGTTCATTTCCTGGCCCTTCCAGCCTGCTAAGTCCACAAACGGAACAGAGCAGCCTTCTGCAGCTCGAGAGGAAGCCCTCCGGTGAAGACATACAGACACTGGCGGTTGGCAGTTGGCCAGCACACACTGGAGCTGCAGGGACACGAGTATACAGGCTGGGAACTAACAGTGTCTGTTACACGGCCTGTGACTATCTTGTTCGCAGGCCCTTGCTCATAATGAATGCCCTGTGAGACTGAAGGCTGAAGGAGGATGGTATCCGTTATGTTGCTAGAGCAGAGCTGGGTCCAACAGATCAAGGTTCAAACATCCCTGGAGTCAAATGGTAGGGTGAAAGCCCTCTCTGTGTTTAGGCCCTCTGGTCACTCACGCTGGCCTCCGCCAACACCCCCACCCTGGGAAATTCCCAGGGCAGGCATCCTGGTATGTGTCTGGGACACTGTCAGGACTTGACCCAGGGTAGGCAACAAACTTCCACCTCTTCATCTCAGTGTGGTCCTTAAAAGCGCAGTGGCTTGCCGGAATGGCTACAGTGAGAATGATGGAGGGTGCCGAGCAATGGTGGGGATGTGGCGCTCACCACCATGGGATGTGGAGATTGGAAACCTGGTGTCATTTACTAAAGCTCATCCCATTTTGCCTGTGACTTAGGCCCTAGGTTTATGCCCAAGAGAAATGAGTGCATCTATCCATCAAAAGATGTATACAATAAGGGATGCCTGGGTGGCTCATTCGGTTAAGCATCTGCCTTCAGCTCAGGTCATTGTCCCAGGGTCCTGGATCAAGTCCCACATAAGGAATCTCTGCTCAGTGGGGACCCTGCTTCTCCCTCTGCCCCTCCCCCTGCTTATGTGCTCTCCCTCTGATGAATAGATAAATAAAATCTTTTTTTTAAATGTATATAACAACAAAAAAATGTGCATAATAAAGTTCAGAGAATTGGGGCACCTAGGTGGCTTAGTCATTTAAGCATCTGCCTTCAGCTCAGGTCATGATTCCGGGGTCCTGGGATTGAGCCCTACATCAGGCTCCCTGCTCAGTGGGGAGTCTGCTTCTCCCTCTCTCTGTGCCCACTACTCCCCCTGCTTGTGTGTGCTGTCAAATAAATAAATAAAAATTTTTAAAAATTTCACAGGGCGCCTGGGTGGCTCCGTAGGTTAAGCCTCTGCCTTCGGCTCAGGTCATGGTCTCAGGGTCTTGGGATCAAGCCCTGCATCGGGCTCTCTGCTCAGCAGGGAGCCTGCTTCCCCCTCTCTCTCTCTGCCTGCCTCTCTGCCTACTTGTGATCTCTGTCTGTCAAATAAATAAATAAAATCTTTTTAAAAAATGTTCATAGAATCACTTTTTTTAAAAAAAGATTTTATTTATTTATTTACTTGTCAGAAGAGAGAGTGTGCACAAGCAGGCAGAGTGGCAGGCAGAGGCAGAGAGAGAAGCAGATTCCCTGCCGAGCAAGGAGCCTGATGAGGGACTCCATCCCAGGATCTCGGGATCATGACCTGAGCCGAAGGCAGCGGCTTAACCTTCTGAGCCACCCAGGCGTCCTGACAGAATCATTCTTAATAGCCCCAACAGAAAACTCCCCAAAGGCCCATCAACACGGGAACCAATGAGTGTGATCTAGTCACACAATGGAAGGGATTACAGCAACGAGAACAGACAAACTACCGGTTATATAACGTGGTTCCATCTCACAAACCTCACACTGAATGAAGGAAGCTGGACGGGAAAACGTATGATTGCATTTATATGGACGTCCCAAGGCAGGGGGTGGTGGGTTGGACCTGAAGGGAGCTTTTTTTTTTTTAGTGTTAAACATTTACCCATTTGACAGACAAGTAGGCAGAGAGGCACACAGAGACAGAGAGAGGAGGAAGCAGGCTCCCCACCGAGCAGAGAGCCCGATGCGGGGCTCGATCCCAGGATCCCGGGACCACGACCGGAGCTGAAGGCAGAGGCTTTAACCTACTGAGCCACCAGGTGCCCCCTGAAGGGAGCTTTTAGTGTTCATTCATGTTCTCTTTCTCGACCTGGGTCCTGGTTACGTGGGAGTGTCTGGTTTGTAAAAAGTAAATGACCTTTGAAGCCTGTATGTACATTTTGTTTATTTTTTAAAGATTTTATTTATTTATTTGGGGGAGAGAGAGCATGAGCGGTGGGAGCAGGGGGAGAGGGAGAGGCAGACTCCCCATTGAGCAGGGAGTCTGACTTGGGGCTCAATCCTAGGACCCCGGGATCGTGACCTGAGTTGAAGGCAGACACTTAACCCATTGAGCCGCCCAGGGGCCCCTGCCTGTACATTTTTATTCAATGTTCAGAACAATGAAGTTTTGAGGTGGCTGGTGTGGCTGGGAGGGAAGGAAGGTGGTATTGTTGCCATCGGGAAGAGAGCAAAAGCGGGGATTTTTAGGATTTAGTTTAAGTGCCAGCTCTTGTTTGGCCAGAACGGAGGTTTCTTGAGATCCTGGGAACATGAGAAGGAGGCAGATCTGGGGGGGATTGGAAGCGTGCAGCCTCAGAGGCCATAAGCCTGAAGGCCACTAACGGTAGGCCATGGCGCCTACACCACAGGCAGCAAAAGTATCACGTTTCTCAAGCACATACTGAATCAGTCCCTGCTCTGAGCGCACAGGCGTGCCCGAACGCCTGCACTCGTGCAGCTTACCTCCCGAATGCGGTCAGTGGGGGGACAGATTCTCAGGTGGATGGTAGGGTATGGTGGCGAGAAGCTGAGGTTTATTATAGGGAATATAGTCAGGTACTTGGTGGCCGGGCTAGCACATCCCCTTCACTTCCCGTCCCAGTACCTACGGGCTGGAAGGTGGAGAGTGCTCTCTTCACACACTGGGATTCTCTGCTTTGGGGCCTAGCCTCAGGTTGGGAGACAGGCCCCACAGGGAAGCACTCGGGAAGTGAAATCACTCACTTCCAGAAAGGCTCGCGTGGGCGTTGCTCCCACCTTAGCCACGCACCGGTGGGCTGGGGCTCTTTCTGAGACTGAGCAGCTGGGGGTAGAGACATCACCTCTAGCGGTGGGTCCATCGGGACACATTTTCTTCTGGTAGCCAGGGATTGGGGGCTCCTGCACTCTCCAAAGTCCCAAGCAGGGACACGCAAAGAGATGGCAGCAATGAGCATGTGATCTCGAGTTGTGAAGTATGAGCTTTAGAACAGGGCCACTGCGCAGAGGGCAGAGATGCCAGGGACATGAAGGGGCGCCCACATGTCCAGAATTAACAGGAATTTAGGGGAGATTCCCTGGAAAGATAAAGAGAGCCGGAGCAAGTCTCCTGAGCTCCATCTTCCAGAACACAGAGAGACAAAGACAAAGAGGAAGGCTGAAAGAATGAGCCCGATGTGGGCAGACAGCCTATTCCCAGAGAAAGAACATGCAGGGGGAGAATTCCTGCAAGTGAGGGGGCGGGGAGAGAAGGGGAACAGGCAGAGACATGCATGCATACACAGAGATGTGTGTCTTGAGTGCAAGACCACCCAGACTAGGACAGAAGGGGAGAGAGAGGCATCCAGACTCACCAAGACACAAGACGGGCAGAAACATCAAAACGTAGAGAGAAACAGAGAAGGTGGTGAGGGAGACAAAGGCTTGTGCTTAGCAATGGAAAAGCCCTGTTTGGACACACTACCCTCAATTCCCAGTCGTCCTGGCCCTTCTTCTATGATTGGTTGCCGCTGATTTCTTCCCATATGCCACACCCCATGCAGAGGAGCCCTGAGCCACCCTTAAGGAGCCCAGACTATTCTGCCAGAGAGAGATGTCACACAGAAGAAGACTGAAATGCCAGATATGCGAGTGAAGAAGCTACCTGGGACATCTGTCCCAGTTAAAGGTGCCTTCAGCCCGCCGCCACCATCTGACTGCAACCACCTGAGGCCCCAAGAGGAGCCACCTAGCTAAGCCCAGTCCACCACAGGACCATGAAAGAGAATGCTAAATGGTCATCTCAAGCCACTAAGTCTTATGGTGTTTGTTATCCAGCAACAGATAATCAGAACAGGCTGCAGTGGCCTTTTAGAATCTGACACGCCCATTTCTGCACCCCCCTCCCACACACAACAAAACCGACACCAGCCAGTCAAACTTTTAGTCCCTTTAATTAGGTGCTCTGAAGAAAGGGGAGAATGACAGGCAGGCGGAGGAGAAGGTGATGGTTCTTGAGCCCCACTTGGCAACAGGTCAGTCCTCATCCTCTGGTAGCTGGATCTTGCTGGGGTCAAAGCAGTTGGATTCCATGATGGGGAGGCCATTGGCCTCTCGGTATTTAACAAGCCTCTCAGCTTCTCGGCGGGCCCACTCCTGCATTCTGGAGGCAGCAGCATGGGGGTGGATGTGAGGGAGCCTCACTGGACACCAATCCCCATTTTAGCTCCCCAATCCCCACTGGCACAAAGAACAGGATTCCTGGCTCAGCCCCCTTCAATCTCCACCCCCACCCATTTCACTCTCTCCGACACACCCATGCACCTGTAATCAGGCAGATAAGCTATAAAGGTGCTGCCAAGGACCAAGACGATGGAGAACCCAAAGAAAAAGACGACCCGCATGTTCCAGAGGTCCACAACAGGGTCCTTGTCATAACCGTGGGAGTCTGGGTTCTGTGGCAAGAAGAGGAAAAGGTCAGTGAGGGCTTCCTGTGGCTCCACAAAACCTTACGCTGGCCCTGCATAAGCTGGTCTCCAATTTCACCTCAGACCCATCTCCCCTCTCTCCTTTAATTCCTCTTTCTAGTCTTAGGAGTTATCAAACTCCTTCCTGCCACAGGGCCTTTGCACTTACTGTTCCCGCTGCCTGGAAAGTCTTTCCCCCTGATAGCATCATGGCTAGGTCTGTCTCCTGGCTCAAAATATTGGCTTCATAATCACTTCCCTTAGGAGGCAGTCCCTAGTCACCTTAGCCATTACTTGTCTTAAACTATAGGAAATTGCCACTTTTATAGGTTAAAGATGGTTGCATATCGCTAATTTCCTATGGTTTCACGAAAAATTACCCCCTACCCCCCCAAGTCACTCCCCATCCACTTATCTTGCTTAACTTTCTTTCTAGCAGTTACCACTTTACCAAGGTAGCAGCATCTCCCCAGATCCTATCACATTATCTTATTACATACTCAATAGCACTGTTTCCGAATATTTTACATGACTATCGTCTGTGCTCTCCATTACCATACAAGCTCTAGGAGGGCAAGGGCTTTGTCTGATTTCCACACTGCTGAACTCCTAAGGGTCCTGAACCACACCTGGCATACAGCAGGCCCTGGGTCCTTATTTACAGAACAAATGAATAAATGAGTAAGATCCTATATATCCAAGCCAGAGGATAGTACTGATGAAGAACCTACAGTGTGCCATACACAAACTGCACAATGTATCAGGGAGGCAGAAGTAGCAATAATGATTAACACTTTCTAATGCTGAATACTAGGTTGCAGCTGCTCTTCTGAACATTTTGACTCATTTAATTACATGCGGCAGACGTAGCATTTTACTTTCTATAAGGCGTACTCATACTTTCCCCATTTTACAAAGAGGCACCAAGGAGTTAAGCTACTTGACCAAGGTCACAAAGATGAACAACTATCAGTGCTTGTATTCCAACCCTGGCATTCTGGTTTCAGAGTCTCTGCTATCCCCACAGCACAGCGGACCCGGTTCCCCCACACGTTCATCTCGGCGAGTTTGGGCAAGTCACCTAACATCTTTATGCTTCAGCGTCCTCATCGGTAGACTAGATATGCTCAGAGTACCAACTTCGAAATGGGGTTGTTTTGAGGATTAGATAACGTACCTAAAATGTTTAGAGCTCTGGCACCGAGCAAGCCCCATAGGGGTGTTTAGTATTACTGTCGTTATGTTATACTGCTTCTAACGTGTTTTGAGCATCGCCCACTTCAGGTTTGATACCCGTCTTCAAAACAAAGCCAATCTTGCCCCCGGCCCTGAACTGAAGATTAGCAGGGGACAAAGAAGGAAATCAAGCTAAGCAAAGTTCCCAAGTCTTCGAGGATCTCACCAGCAGCGCAATCCTCAGCCGTTTAAGAACGTCCTCTACGGCGTCCCGTCCGCCGGTCCCTCCCTGACTGACCCTTCTTGTGTCCCGTTTCCCCTCCCTCTCACCTTCTCGTAGAGGTTTTCGTCCTCCGGATCTGGGTCCTCCTGCCAGCGTACGGTCGGTGCCGGGGTCCGCTTTCCAGCCATAGCCGACGGGGCGATCACGGCCCTGGCCGAGCTGGACTCCCAGCGAACGCGGGCGGCTGGGAGCCCTCGCGTCGCCGCTACTGCCAAAAGGCGGCGAGCGCTCCAACTCAACAGTCCGGCCGCCATGGCAGGTTGTGCTGCAGGCTCTCAGGGGCGGGGACGGAAATGCCACTGTGCGCAGCTGCAGTTGGCCCGGGCGCGACAATTGTCGCTCCGCCCCCGCCGCACTAAATAGGTCCCGAGCCCGGATTTGGTTTTCAAGTGAGGTGAGGCGCTGAGTAGCCCCTTTTTCCTTCCCTCTGTCATGGCCTCACGGGGGCGACCATTTTCCCAACCTCAGTCAGGCCAAGGAATTTCTGGCTGATAGGTCGGCCCAGTCCCTTGATAAGAAAGCGTTGACATTTGGACGGCCGCAGGTCCCAGCCAATGGCACGGAGATTTCCCTCGTCCTCTGGGGAAAGGGGCGGAGCTTCCGTTTGTCTTTCATCTTCGAAGGAAGCCAAGCTTCTAAAAAGCGGGCCTCGCCGGATTGGCCAATAGCTACTCCTTTTCGCGACTTGCGAGCGTTCGCAGGGAGAGTGGGGAGGTGGCATACGCTTGCCAATCAGAGCCGGCCAGGGCTGGCCGTCGGCGGCCGGCGACCAATAGACGAGGCCGGCCAGAGCGCGCTCCCTTAGTAGGTGGATGGTGGTCGAAGCGCCGGCTCCCTTCTCGTCGTCGCCATTTTGTGCTGGTGACTGCGGCCGGCCGGGAGTAGGCGGCAGTGGGTTTCCTGGGGAGGGTAGCGCGCTTGGCGCTTCTCCCCTCCCCGCTCCTCCGCCCTTCTGCCTCCGGCCTCGGACTGGGCGGTGGTGCGGGTCGGCTCCGGCTGAGCTGGGAGAGTTGGAGGAGGTGGCGGCGCGCCGAGGTGATGTCCGGGAGCCCTCCCTTGACAGCCCGGGCCGAGAAGGTGAGCGTCGTCGCTGGTCGTGGGGGCGGAGGTAAGGGACCGGGGGCGGGCGGGTGCGGAGAGGAGGCGCGAGGGCGAACTATGGGACGTGGGCCTGGGCTACGCGCGGAACCGAGGCGTGCGTGCATGGCCTGAGCCCGGGAGGGGGGTGTCTCCCCCCACACACACACACACACACTGCTTTTGAGAGCGGAGGCGCGTGCGCGATTGGGGCACAGAATGGGTGCACGCGGGTTGGGGGAAGGGAGGGACCGATGGGAGTGGGTTTCCGTGGTATCTGCGACACCGAACTTTATCTGTGGAGGGGCCGAGGTCTTTATCCATAGGGGAGGGGGTGTGCTGTCTGTTCCGTGTGACTTGGGTACTTACCGGTCCGTGGGGAAGCATTCTGTGGCTCAGGTCCTTATTCTTGGGTGGGGGAGGAGGGAAAAAAGTCTATGACTCTGGTCTTTATCCTTGCAGTCTGTGCTGTAACTCAGGTCCTTATCCATGGGGAGGGGTCCTTATCCTTGGGGAGTTCTTCTTGGGACTGGCCCTAATCAACCCACTTGCTAGGCGGGGAGGGAGCGCAAGGAATGTGTGCATGACTTACTGCCCCTTCTTTGGGGAGGAGTTCGAATCCGTGACTCTGGCGCTCATCCTTTGATGGGCCTCAGTGTGTGATTATGGCCTGTATTTATTGTGGGTTCCTGTCTTGTGATTTGGGCCCATAGTTATTCAGGGCGCGTGTCTGTGACTTTGGTCCCTATCTGTTGTGGATACGGGTGTGTGACTCCGACCTCTTTGCCAGAGTCTGCTGAGGGTTTTGTATCTGGCTCTCATCCACTGGGGCCCCTGGTTGTGATTCTAACTCTTATCCATCTGGGAGCAGGCAGCCCTGGTTCCCTGTGGCTTAAGGAGGAAGAGAAAATTGGTTGTGTGTATACATGGGCAAAAGGTGTGGTGGCTAGCTACTGTTGGGCAGGTGTTGCTGCTGCCTAGCTTTGCCCGATTCCTGCTGAGAGGGTGGGCTTGAAGATTCTGGGTTACTTCTTGGTGACCCCTGGCCAGGTCACGTGGCTCTGGGGACTCACTTAGTTCTCATGGCAGCCCTGAAGGCTGGATGAAGTGACTCACCCTTCCATCCCAGCAGAACAGCACAGTGGTTGGGAACAGCCTCAAAAGGGCTCCTTTTGCCTTTGAATGAGTTGGACCCAGAGCCCTGGGGAGAGAACCACCTTGGGACCTGGCTGTGCAGAAGAGAGAGGGCTGAGCCAGTTGCGGAGTGAGGGCCAAAGCTGTTTTGGCCCGGAGCCCAGGGAGGCGTCAACTGTCTCACTGCCAAGTTAGCCCCTTTACCCTCTAGGCCTTTTGTGGTCTCCTGCTGTCTTGTAGGGGGCAGCCAGTGTCTTTGTTGCAAGGATGAAATGGCACCTGGGGCCCTGTGGAAGGAGGCTGGTGGATGCCTACAACTCCTGTTGTGAAGTCTTACCTCCGTGCCTAATGTGCCTAATCTTGACAAGTCGTCCAACGCCGAGAGCCCTCTGGGCAGGTAGCTCCAGGCTCAGACTTGTCTACCAGTCTCAGGTGGCAGAGCCCTGATCACAGAGTAGGTGGCACCACCAGGGCTCTCTGCAGGATGCTCCCTCTCTGTTAAAGGCCTTTGCTGTTTCTGTTTTATTTAAGTGAGCTCTGCGCCCAGTGTGGGGCTTAAACCTATGACCTGAGATCCAGAGTTGCACGTTCTACTGACTGAGCCATCCAGGTGCCCCTGGCCTTGCTATTTTAGGGCTGTGGGCTATAGCCTCATGTCTGGGGGGAAAGGAAGGAGCAGACCAGGTAGGGGCTGCTTTCCCACTCTGGTCCACAGGAGTACCAGGAAGTTGGGAAATAATGTCCCTGGGCTAAGCGACAGCAGAGAGCCTTGACAACAAGGGTTTCTCAAGGAGGCCCCAACTGCCTTGACCCCTTTCTTCCTTCTACTCTCCCCAGAGTCCCTGCAGGAGGCATCACCCAGGCTGGCAGATCATGGTGGCAGCAGCGGGGGTGGCTGGGAAGTGAAACGGAGCCAGCGGCTGAGGAGGGGCCCCAGCAGCCCCCGCAGGCCCTATCAGGACATGGAGTATGAAAGACGGTGAGTTACCCACTCCCACCCCTGTCAAGCATCCTTGGCTTATCCCCGTGTAAGAGTTGGTCCAGGAAGGTGCTAGGAGGGGACTTCCAGGCTGGGGAAACAGCGCAGCAGATGACTGGTTTCTTTTCAGACGTTTACTTGGCACCTGTTGTGAGCCAGGACCTGAGCTAGGCTCTGGCAGTGCAGTGGCGAGTGAGACAGATAAGACTGCAGCCTTCTTCCTCAGGGTCTCACAAGGGAGACCACACAGTTTACAGGTGATTAAGAAACAGCTTGATAGGTGCCATGGTGGATTGTGGAGTTGGGAAAGGATCAAGAGAAAGGGGGGAATAGAAGCCGAGGCCCAGGTTCCCAGTTGGGGTGACTAAGATATTCGCCAAGGTGTGGACAGCCACTGTGGGAGGAGAGGCAGAGGTGGGTGGCGGGTGGGTGGTGGGTTGTAAGTGCCTGTGGATTCTCAGGGGAGAGGTGTGGGCTGTAGCTTTGGGTTGGAGGGATGGATGGGAGTGGTGCCTTAAGAGTCAGGCATTTGTGCAGACAAATATGGGGCAAGCCAGGTCAGATAATGGGAGACTTCAGGGACAGGGTGGGCTGAAGCTGGCGGGATACTCGTCTTGGAATGGGATACTCTCATATGGTTATTTTTATTTTATTTTTTTTTCCCGTGTGGTTATTTTTAAACTGGTACGAACAGGAAACAGTCGGGACACTTGGTAAAATACAGAGATCCTGGGCCAATCCTCAGCATACTGGTGGATCACTCCAGTTGATTTCTCATGCAGATCATCTATTCCTG
>NC_081575.1:83144324-83158919 GCF_022355385.1 Mustela nigripes | reverse complement strand
TGAAAGCATTCAGGTTTTGGGTGGTATTCTCTGGAAATGCTTCATGGCAGTTTCTGAGTTTGAGTAGGTGACATACTTCTTTCAGACTTTATAAAGTTTTCAGACAAATAAAGCCACGGTCTTTCTTTTGGCTTTCAAGTGCAGAGGTTGGAGTTAAATCCATACCTTTTCACTTCAAAGTGGGTTTCTATCATAGGTCACTACAGGGCCTTCTCTTGCCATATTTGTTTTTTTCCTTCTCATTTCCAATTCCAGTAGCTGTAGGCAGCTGCTCTGTCCTGTTTGAAATGTAGCCTTCTAAAATATGTAGCATTGTTTTGAGTGTCTGTGTTCTTAGTTTATACAATTGGCAGAGTGCTACAGTTTACTTTTTCTTTCTTGAACTTTGTGTGACTCAGCACTGCATTTTTAAGATCTGTACCCCCTTGCCAGGTGTATATTAGCGCTTTGCTTCTAATTGGTCCCAAGGATGCCATGGTATGTGCCTGTTGCCTTTTCCTTAATGATTCCCTCAAGGATGGGTACCTGTAAAATTCATCACTTTTTTGTCTGGTAGTCTGTGCTTTCAGAAACTTCTCTGCTCCTGCATCTGGATCACAAAGGTTGTTTTCACTCCATAGTTTTCCCTTTCATATTCAGATCTTTAATAACATCTAACAGTTTTTTTGAATATGGTATAAGGTAGGTTTTTCGTATATGGTATAAGGTAGGTTCTGGTTTTGTGTTCCTCCATATAGTGGGCAGTTTTCCCAGTACATTTTAAATGGTTCATTCTTTCTTTATTGATTGTAGTACGTCATCTCATTTCAAGTTCCTTCATGTATGAGGATCTGTCTTGAGTAATCTGATTTGTTTCATTGGTCTATTTGCTTAATTCTTATGCCAGAACTTTACTGGGTTTGTTATTATGGCTTTATAGAATCTCTTAGCTCCCACTTTACTCTCTTATTAATCAAAGTTGATTCTAGCCGTTGTGGGACTTATATAAAAAAATGTATCAAGTTGGGACACCTGGGTGGCTCAGTTGGTAAAGCCACTGCTTTCAGCTCAGGTCATGATCCCAGAGTCCTGGGATCAAGTCTGGCATCGGGCTCCTTGCTCGGCAGGAGCCTGTTTGCTTCTCTCTCCGCCACTGCCTGCCGCTCTGCCTGCTTGTGCACGTGTGCACGTGTGCGCTCTCTCTCTCTCTCTGACAAATAAATAAATAAAATCTTTTTAAAAAATGTATCAAGTCCCTCAAAAACATTCAAGAATTTTGATTAAGATTGCATCAAATTTATATACTAATTTGGGGAGTATTGTCATCTTTGTTAAGTAGTGATCTCATCCAGGACCTGTATAGAGAATATTTTAAAATTCGTTTAAAGGACATACAAGGGGTGCCTGGGTGGCTCAGTCAGTTAAGCATCTGCCTTCGGCTCAGGTAATGATCTTGGGGTCCTGGGATCAAGCCCCACGTCAGGCTCCCTGCTCACCGGGGAGTCTGCTTTTCCCTCTCCCTCTGCCTCTCCCTGCCCAGGCTCATGCTTTCTCTCAGTCTCTCAGATAGATAAATAATCTTTTAAAAAATTAATTAATTAATTAAAATAAGGAACCTACAAATCTATGGGGCATCTGGGCAGCTCAGTCAGTTAAGTGTCTGACTCTTTTTTTTTTTTTAATTTATTTAACAGACAGAGATCACAAGTAGGTGGAGAGGCAGGCAGAGAGAGAGGGGGAAGCAGGCTCCCTGCTCAGCAGAGAGCCTGATGCGGGGCTCGATCCCAGGACTCTGGGACCATGACCCGAGCCGAAGGCAGAGGCTCAACCCACTGAGCTACCCAGGCGCCCCAGTGTCTGACTCTTGATCTCAGCTCACATCTTGATATCTGGGTGGTAAGTTCAAAGCCCCACATTAGGCTCAGCGCTGGGCATGGAGCCTACTTAAAAATGAGTGAATGACATTCAGATCTGAATAAATGAAAATACAAGTCTTGTGTAATTCCTAGGTGCTTCAGTAGTTTTCATTGACATCTTTGTATCTTTTATATTTTCCAAGCTTATGTTTCCTGGGGTAGAGGAAAGCTATTGGTTTTTTTTTCTAAGTTATCTTACCCCTGCTGTACTCTCTTATTATTTCTGATTATTCATTGTTGATTCTGATGGTCTTTCTGAGTAATTGGTCATGCTAGGTGCAAATCAATTCTGTCACTTACTTCTTTTTCCTCACTTAAAATGTTGTCTAGGACTTTAGTACCATATAGTGTCAGTGATGCCAAGTGCACAAAATAAGACTCATTTTGGCAGGTTGTAACAGAAAATCTGAAGAATAATGGCTTAAGCAGTGTGGTTTATTTTATTTTATTTTTCTCATAAAGGACATCTGCAGATAGATGAGACATTTCTGTCTCATAAAAGGCACCTGCAAGACATCAACAGTCAGTCCCAGCCTGATAGGCAGCCCCGTCTGCTTAGCCATCAAATTGGATGTGTGCTGTTAGGCTGTTAGAATGTAGCCTTTCATAAACCAAGAAAATTCTCTCATCTTAAGTTTGTCAAGATTGATCAGAAATGAGAATCAGGGGCACCTAGGTGGCTCAGTCAGTTAAGCATCTGACTCTTGATTTTGGCTGAGGTCATAATCTCAGGGTCCTGGGATCAAGTCCCACTGCACTGAGTGTAGAGTCTGATTGAGATTCTCTCTCTCCCTCTCCCCCCCATGCTCTTTCGATTTCTCAAATAAATAAATTAATAAATCTTTAAAAACATAATTAGGGGTGCCTGGGTGGCTCAGTCAGTTAAACATCTGCCTTCGGCTCAGGTCATGATCCCAGAGTCCTGGGATCGAGCCCCGCAGCAGGCTCTCTGCTGAGCAGGGAGCATTGGGCTCCCTGCTCGGCAGAGAGGCTGGTTCTCCCTCCCCCTCTGCCTGTGACTCCCCCTGCTTATGCTCACTCTCTGTCACATAAATAAGTAAAATCTTAAAAAAAGTAATCAGTGTTGGGTTTGAAGAACATTAAAAAAAAGAAATGAGGGGCGCCTGGATGGCTCAGTGGGTTAAAGCCTCTGCCTTCGGCTCAGGTCATGATCCCAGGGTCCTGGGATCTAGCCCCACATCGGGCTCTCTGCTGAGCAGGGAGCCTGCTTCCTCCTCTCTCTCTCTGCCTGCTTCTCTGCCTCCTTGTGATCTCTGTCTGTCAAATAAATAAATAAAATCTTTAAAAAAAAATGAGACTCAAACTTCATAATTACATGCTTTTTTTCTCCCTTTGTCCATCAGTTTCACAAATCACATTAAATCATATCCTTGCCTTCCTTGATCATGGTATGTATGTGTATGTTTATAACTTCTTATTTTGAAAAAAATTTCCAGTTTTCAAAAAAGTTGCAAGTGTGTAAACTCCTGTGTATCTTCTCTCCAGAACCACTAATTGTAAACATTTTGCCACATTTATTTTACCTACCTACATGCCTCAGCATCCCCTCCCCCCCATTCTCTCTCTTTCTCTGTAAAGATACAGGTGTATATATCTATGCATCTATATATAGGCAAGTTTTTTTCTTCTGTATCATTTCAGCTAGTGACTGGCATGACCCTTAAGCATGACAGAATGTATGTCCTAAGAACAAGGACTTTCTCTTTTGTAACCACAGTACAGTTCTGACTATCAGGAAGTTGAACATTGTTACAGTACTTTTTTCTTCTAAAAAGTCTGTTCGAATGTCATCCCTTGTCGTTTATGGCACTGGTTCCCTAATCTAGGATTCTGTCCAAGATCACACACTACACTGCATGGAGCTACTTTGTATTCTTGGTTCCATTTACTCAGGAACAGCTACTAAATCTTTCTTTTTCTTCCATGGCCTTGATATATTTTAAGAGCACAGGTCCTTGGCTTTGTAGATGCTTCTGAATTTGAGCTTTTCTGACATTTATTCATGAATTGTTGGAAGAAAAATTATTTACTATGTACGTTTTTAAGCTACTGTTAGGTTTGATTAGGTACTGTATTATTTAGGATATTTGCGTCTGTGTCTATCAGTAAAGTGGTCTTAACGGTTTTCCTCTTCTAGTATCCAACTGACACTGAGTCACCATAGCCTCATAGAATGATTTGGGCAGCTTTTGCCATTCCTCTCTTTATCGGAGAAACTTGAATAAAAATTATCTGTCCCTTGAAAGCTTGTTAAAACTGAGCTTTAAAGGGCCCTGGGTTTTTAATGATCATTTTGTGTAGTTCTGCCAATTTTGGCAATTTATGTTTTCCAGAAATACATTATTTTGCGGAGGCCCTCACATATTAGGATTCAGTCCAGCTTTGTAGAAATCTATTATGAACAGGGTCTGTCTTTGGAAGGTGTTTTGTCAAAGTGCTCTGTGGCCAATGAAAAGTATCCTTTACTGTCCAAATCTGTTCTCTTCCCAAGTTTAGATAGCAAGAGTTCAGTATGCATATTTACTTGGTTTAGGGGCACCTGGGCGGCTTGGTTATGTGGCCAACTCTTGGTTTCTGCTCAGATCATGATCTTAGGGTCCTGGGATTGAGCTCTTCCTCAGGCTCCATTCCCAGTGGGAAGTCTGCTTGAGGATTCTCTCTCTCCCTCTCCCTCTGCTCCTTCCCCCTGCTCACATGTGTGCTTTCTCACTTGCTCTATCTCTCTAAAGTAAATAAATCTTAAAAAGTTACTTGGTTTAGATGGTGAGTATCAGAGTTCAGGGTTTCATCTGAACATTTATTCAACTCTATTTGGTTCTTAAATTCTGGGGACTAGAGTTCAACTATTGAGTAACTGTAGTAAGCAAACACACATTTCTTATATCAGAAACCTTAAGGGGTGCCTGAGTGGCTCAGTCGGTTAAGCATCTGACTCTATCTCAGCTCAGGTTGTGATCTCAGGATCGTGAGATCGAGGTCTATGTCAGGTTCTGCATCACTCATGGAGCCCACTTGAGTTTCTTTCTCTTCCTCCCCACTCCACACCTCCCCTTCTCTAACAAACAAACAAACAAACAAAACCCTTAAAATACATCACTCATACCAGCCTCTTCTTGTCTAGGCATTTATCATAAAGAAATAATTTGGATTCCAAGCTAAGCTCACAAGGACAGGGACCTCATTTTATTGATAGCAGTATCCCCAGCACCTAGAACAGTGCTTGATACATGGCAAATGTTACATTAATATTTGTTGAGTGAAAGAAATAAGTGAACAATTACGAAAATTTGGAAACCAACCAGATGTCTGGAAACATTTTATTTTCCCCATTTGTTAATTATCTTGGAGCTTTATAGTGTTTTTCCAATATTTTATTATGAAATTTCAAACATACAGCAAAGTTTAAAGAATTTTATAGTGAATACCTCTATACTCATCTGCTGGATTCTACATTAACATTTTACCATGCTTGCGTTATGACACGTTTATTTGTTTATGGTATTTTTAACCCATTTTTAAGTTTTTACAAAGCTAGATTTATCAATTGTTTTTTTAATGACTTCAGAGTTCATCTTGTTTAGAAAGGCCTTTCCCCATTCTTGGGGTGATTCATTTTTTTTTCTTATGTTTTCTTTCTAATGTCTTTATGGTTTCTATTCAGGGATTTAAATTTTTGATTCATCTAGAATTTACTTGGTATAAGAAGTGAAGTAGATAAAAAACTTATATTTTCTTAAACTTTTTCTGTGAAGGACCAGATAGTAAATATTTTTGGCATTGCAGACCATGCCATCTCTATCACAACTACTTGGCTAAAAGCAGCCCCAAACAATATAAATGAATGGGTATAGCTGTGTGGAAGAAAACTTCATTTAGGTAATTGGATTAGGTCCACTGGCTGTAGTTTGCTGATGTCTGGGCCAGACCATTATTGCAACTGGTGTTTATCGACTAATCCATTTTCCCCCTGTTCATTTTGAGTTGCAGCCTCTGGGTTACTCTATATTTCCATGTGTGTTACTGTGTAGCATGGACTCTGTTCAGTTTCACTGATCTGTGCATTTATGTTTCAGTTGTTCCACCTTTAACACCTTTAATATTTGGTGAAGCTCTTCTCCCCCTTCTTATGTTTTTTTTTTTTAAACAGAATTTTCCTGACTCTTCTAAATTGTTTCTTATCATTTGCTATTATAAACAGTGCTGTTGAATGATGTTTTTGTATGTGTGCAAGTATATTAAGTTTCCAGGGAAATTGGGGGTCAGGGTAGATATTTAATTTTACTGGCTATTGCCAAATTCCCCTCCACAAGAGACTGTTCCAATTTCCTACCAGGAGTACAAGAGTGCATGTTTCCTATACAGCCTTACCAACAGTGTCTTGTGAAACATTTGGACTTTTATGGATCTGTTGCATTAGAAATGTTCTATCACAAATCTTCCTTACAGAAGAATTCTAAATAATATATGTAGATACTCCACATTATAGGAGGTTAGAGCTTAATTCTCCTCTTGAGTATGGGCTAATCTAGTGACTTGTTTCTAAAGAACAGAGTATAGAAAGGGAAAAAGAGAAACTATAGTGGAGGAACGTGGCAGACCCCACCACAACCACAAGGTCAAGTCAGCATTGGCAGTGATAACTTACATTGATATCATGGTTCCCTTTATATGATGAAATCAGTAGGTCAGGTCACCTCTCTTGTATCCCCCCCCCAAAAAAACCCATAACCTCTGTAACCTCAAGTCTAATCACAAAAACACAATGGACAAACCCAAGTTGAGGTAAGTTCTGCAGAATGGCTGACCAATACTCTTGAAAACTGTGAAAGTCATTTAAAAAAAAAAAAAGAAAGACAAGACTAAGAATCTTCACTGGCCAGAGGAGACTAAGGGTGCATGATGACTAAAAGCAATGTGGCATCCTGAGTTCGTCCTGGAACAGAAAATGTGGGTTGTTAGTAGTACTGGGAAGACAGGTGAAATCTTATTTTTTTTTTTTGAAGAATTTATTTATTTATTTGACAGAGAGAGATCACAAGTAGGCAGAGAGAGAGAGGAGGAAGCAGGCTCCCCACTGAGCAGAGAGCCCGATGCGGGACTCGATCCCAGGACCCTGGGATCATGACCTGAGCCGAAGGCAGCGGCTTAACCCACTGAGCCACCCAGGCGCCCCAGACAGGTGAAATCTTAATAAAGTCTAGTTTTGACAAATGTACCATGGTTACATTTGTCCCCTGTTAACATTAGGGGAAGCTGGGTGAAGGATATACAAGGATTATGTTATCCTTGAACTTTTCTATAAATCTAAAATTATTTCAAGGGACGCCTGGGTGGCTCAGTGGTTAAACCTCTGCCTTGGGCTCAGGTCATGATCCCAGGGTCCTGGGATTGAGCCCCACATCAGGTTCTCTGCTGAACAGAGAGCCTGCTTCCCCCTTTCTCTCTCTCTGCCTACTTGTGACCACTTTATTTATTTAATAAATAAATTAAATTTAAAAAAATAAAAATAAAATTATTTCAAAACAAGTTTGACTTCATCAAGATTAAGAACTTAAGTCCATCAAAGGACATGGTCCAAGAGAGTGAAAAGACAACCCACAGAATGGGAAAAGATATTTGCATATCCTGTATCTAATAAGGGATTAACACCAGAATGGAAAAAGAACTATAGCCCCACAGGAGAACCCAATTCAGAAATGGGCAAAAGGGGGTGCCTGGATGGCTCAGTGGGTTAAGCCTCTGCCTTTGGCTCTGGTCATGATCTCAGGGTCCTGGGATCGAGCCCCACATCGGGATCTCTGCTCAGCGGGGAGCCTGCTTCCCCCTCTCTCTCTCTCCCTGCCTCCCTGCCTACTTGTGATCTCTCTCTCTCTCTCTCTGTCAAATAAATAAATCAAATTTAATTTAAAAATCTTAAAAAAAGAGAGAAAGAAATGGGCAAAAGGCTTGAATAGACATTCCTCCAGAAAAGACACAAGTGGCCAATAAGCCCAGGAAGAGATGCGGGATGATGGGTGTCGGTGAGGATGTGGGGACACTGGAACCTTGGCGCATTGCCAATGGGGATGTAAGTGGTACAGCTGCTGTGGGATACCGGCCAGAGACTGCAAAATGTTATGTCTACACCTGCCATGGGGTCCAGCAGTTTCATTCCTGGGTACCTACCCGAAGGAACTGAAAGCAGCGAGTCAAACACATATTTGTACACCAGTGTTCACAGCAGCATTAGTCCCAGCCCCTGAAACAACCCGCAAGTGGAAGCAGCGCAAGTGTCCATCAGCAGGCACGTGGCCAAACAGCGTGGTGTGTGCGTGGTGTGTGCCATACCTACATATGTGTGTGGCCACAGAACAGGATGTTCTGATGCACACTGCAATGAGGAGGGACCTTGACAACGTGATGCTAAGTGAAAGAAGCCAGACACAAAGGAACAAACATGTAATTCCCCTTACACGAGGTACCTAGAACAGGCATCTTCATAGGGTCTGAAAGTAGAGTGGGTGGGGTGGGTAGGAAGTTAATGTTCAGCGGGTAGGGAGCTTCTCTTTGGGGTGATAAAGAAACGTTTCCGGAAACAGATGGTGATGGTTGCTCAACATCGTGAGTATTTTTTGTGGTAAATTTTGTGAGGTCTATATTTTACCACAATGAAGATGACTAAAAATACACAAAAAATAAATTTTAGACTTTTATTTTAAAATGGCCTGTCCAGGGTAGTTTTAATTTTCATCCTTCATTACAAAACAGCATCTTCTTAAATATAAACCGTTTGTATGTCTTTGGTGTGACTTCTCTTCCTCTTCCCATACTTTTTCCTATTTAGTTTGTCCTGATGGGGCTCATGATGGTTTTCTATTTTCCAGGCAGAAGTGTTTTATTTTTATATAGTTAACTTCAATAATCTCTCCTTCTCTAGCTCCTGGATTTGGGTCACAGTTTTTCCCTATTGCAAGATTATCAAGAAATCATCTTGTGTTTTCTTTGGCTTCTGTGGTTTCATTTCTTCTATTGAAACCTTTGGCCCTTTTTATTTTTATTATTATTTTTTACTATTGGACCACGCATTTTATTATTGTTTTATTAATTTTTTATAGAGTTATTTATTTACAGAGAGAGAGAGAGCACACACGCCAGTGGGGTTAGGGGCAGAGGGAGAGAATCTCAGGCAGCCTCCCTGCTGAGTGTGGAGCCTATGGTGGCTCTATCCCAGGACCCTGAGATCATGGCGAGCTAAAATCCAGACTTGGCCACTTAAGCTGCTGAGCCACCCAGGTGCCCCTATTGTTGTATTTAAAAAAAATTTTTTTTAAACATTTTTTTCCATCATGAGAAGTGTACTGTTCAAACCCACCCCTTATTCCTCCCCCCCTCCCCACCCACTGCCCCTCTGGTGACCATCAGTTTGTTCTCTGTAGTTAAGAGTCTGTCTTGGTTTGCCTCCCTCTCCTTTTTTTTTTTTTTTCCGTTCCCCTTTGCTCATTTGTTCTGTTTCTTAAATTCCACAAGGAGTGAAATCGTCTGGCATTTTGTCTTTCTCTGACTGATATATTTCACTTAGCATCATACTGTCTAGCTCCATCCATCTTTGACCCATTTTGAACGAATCCTGGTTTATATGTGTAAAGTATAGTCATAAGATCTTGGCACTTGTCTAGGTATTTAACCTTTTTGGTTCAGTTATACTTGGGATCTTCCCATTTCTAAACGATGCCTCTTCGAATTGAGGCAACATCCTTATTTCTGCATGTTACTTTTGTCCCTAGCATCCTTCCTGATTTATTGGTTGTAATCATTTTTCATTTGATTCTCTTGGGCTTTGTAGGCATATCTTCATGTCCTTTACAGACAATGGTAATTTCATCTTCTCCTTGCCAGCTCTTAACCTCTTGTCTTCATTCCCTTGGTTCAGCTAGTGGCTTAGAACAACGTTCATAGTGGTGTTGATACTAGACATTCTGTCCTTCCTGACCAGGATTGGGACCCTGCTAGCCATAGTCTACTATGGTGTCTGTTTTTTCTTGTTTTAAGTAAACATGTGTTGGTTGCTTTTAGATTACTTTTTAAGTCATTATTTCATCAAACAAAAATTACTGAGCACATACCAAGTACCAGATACTAAGCTAAGTTTGGGGGAGTAGGGCAGTAGGCCCTGTGGTTGTGGTGCCCTCTTTCCCAGAACTCATAGGTTAGTGCTTTCTTAAATCACCAAAGAGATGGATGTGAGGGGCGCCTGGATGGCTCAGTCAGAGGAGCACGCAGTCCTTGATCTCAAGGTTATAATTTCAGGCCCTACATTGGGTATAGAGGTAACTTAAAAATAAAATCTTTAAAAAAAAAAAGAAACAGGGGTGCCTGGGTGGCTCAGTGGGTTAAAGCCTCTGCCTTTGGCTCAGGTTGTGATCCTGGAGTCCCGAGATTGAGCCCCGCATCGGGCTCTCTGCTCAGCAGGGAGCCTGCTTCCCCACCTCTCTCTGCCTGCCTCTTTGCCTACTTGTGGTCTCTGTCTGTCAAATAAATAAATAAAATCCTTTAAAATCCTTTAAAAAAAGAAAAACATACATGAAATCAACTGTGTGATCATTATTTTACAGTAATTGCAGTAGGAGAGATTTTAACAAAACAGCTGCCAGGGCTGGCAGGGTGACAGTGAAGGAGAAGGGCAGGGTAGCACAGGGCACAGTGAGGCAGAGGGAGGGAGGAGGGCGGTGGGGACCTCACCCCACGTCCCCCACATACCCCGCCGACCTGGCAGGACCGTGGTGAGCATTTTGGTGTTTTATCTTGAGAATAAGAGGTAGCCATTGGAGGGAGTGCAATGGTTGGGCTTGGTTAGCTTTGCCTTATAGAACACTCACTCACATTCGGGGCATAGAGAATGAGCTGGGACAGGTCTGGTGGAGGTGAGATGGGCCTTGACACCACCCATGAGGGCCCTGTGAAGGAAGACAGGCATGGACCGGGGAGGTGGCAGAGGGAAGGAGAAGTGGATTGGATTTTTGAGCGATGGGGACCGGCTCACCTCATGGAGTCAGGATTTAGGGACCCCCCCATCAGGAGCAGGATCTAGTGTCTAGAGGGCATAAGTGGGTGGGAACCCCCCCCCTTGTCACTTGCACCTTCCAGAAAGAACTGCCTCTGATCCTTCCCCGTTCTTCTTCCCTCAGAGGTGGCCGTGGGGACAGGACTGGCCGCTATGGAGCCACTGACCGTTCGCAAGATGATGGCGGGGAGAACCGCAGCCGAGACCATGACTACCGGGACATGGACTACCGCTCCTATCCCCGCGAGTACGGTAGCCAAGAGGGCAAGCATGACTACGACGACTCATCCGAGGAGCAGAGTGCAGAGGTGAGGGCCGAGGAGGACAGAGTCCTTCAGGGCCTCAGCTTGTAGCGCCATGTGCGGGTAGCTCTCGGTTCCCATGCCTTCAGACTGTGCTCGGTGGCTTTGCCTCACCCGGAGGGTCTGTCCCTGCTTCCCTCTGTGAGGGCTCGTCTCCCAAGCTGGGTCTCCCTGACTTCCACATGCTTGGCTCTACTTCTGAGGGCCCTGGCCATCACCTTTCTCCCTCCTTCCCTGTTTTTTAATTGGGGTCTGCGGTTCACTGCAAGCCCTTCACCGCCTGCTCCCAGCCAGTTTGGGGCCCTTGAAGAGCCTCTTTCCTGGGACCCAGCATGTGGGGTTGAGAGGGCGGTGGGGGATCTGGATGCCACCCAGCAGAGTAGCCCTGGGAGGCCCGCCCCGTGAGTATTCGCAGGGGTGACATGGCCCCTCCACAGAGGGGACGGACCCCCTAGGGCCTCTCCTTTGAGCTCAGGGTAGCCAGTTCCACACTGGGTAGCTCACCCGAGCCTGAGGAGGGGCAGCATGATGTTCACTGTCTGAGGAGAGGCAGACTTGCCTTAAGGGAACCCCAGTTTGAGAGGATAGTCAGGGCCCAGGTCCAAGTAAGCAGGCAGGTCTGCTGTCCAGCAGGGTGGGAAGGGGACTTTTGCAACCCAACCCCCTGGGAACAGAGTGTGGGCGTTCAGGCTTCCCCATTGGCCACTGTGATCTGTGCCTGGATGTCTCTGGGGCACCAGGGGGTGCTGGGTGGACCTGTTGAAAAGAGTGGGAGTGGAGCACTGAGTTATCTGGTCCCCCTGAGGGCAGAAGGGGTGTGGACCCTGGCCTGGCCTGCTCAGTCCTGGCAGGATGGCTTGGGCAGCCTCCAAGAACTCAGCCACCACGCCCTGTTAGGAGGGAGCCTAGTGGTGATAGAGGACTGGCCAGGCGGAGGAGGATTGGAGCCGGGGGGCAGTGCTGTGGCCCTCACACCTTTGCAGGTCCCTGCTGACGGGCTCTGGATGAGATATTAAGCTATTCCTAGAACCCTGGCCCTAGCTGGAAATCATAAGGCGTAGGGAAGAGTTTTGCACATACTAGCTGAGCTGGTAAGGGAGGAGGAGGGAGCAGCAGAGGGCAGGACTTAATGAGCTCACCCCAGACCTGAGGAGGTGTAGTCAGCATCCAGTCACCTGTCTATGCAAGATCCTCCCCCACAGTAATTCTGCCACCGGCCTCATCCCGCTCCCACCAGGGCAGCCCCCAGAAGGCATCCCGGGGACAGTCTCCCACTCCAAAAGGGTTGCAGTCCAGGCCTGACCCGTTTTGCCTGCCCTGAGCCTTTAGCCGGAGCCCGCCCACTCCTGGCTTTCAGAGCCTGCCTGCCTCAGAGAGCCAGCGGCCAGCCCCTAGGCCCACCCCAGACTGACTGCCCGTCTGGTGTCTCTCGTCTCATTCTGTCGGCCAGGATTCCTACGAGGCCTCCCCGGGCTCCGAGACTCAGCGTAGGCGGCGGCGGCGGCACAGGCACAGCCCCACCGGCCCGCCAGGCTTCCCCCGAGACGGCGACTATCGGGACCAGGACTATCGGACCGAGCAAGGGGAGGAGGAGGAGGAGGATGAGGAGGAGGAGGAGGAGGAGAAGGCCAGTAACATCGTCATGCTGAGGATGCTGCCACAGGCAGCCACTGAGGATGATGTACGTGCCCCCCTCGTGGCCCTGGGCAGGCGGCAGAGCAGGAGGCCAGGCTGGGTCTCCCCCAGGGCCCTCAGCTTCTCCCTCACCCCGACCTCAGCACCTTTTATCCCTTCTCTCCCCCAACACCGATCCATCCTCTGGGCAGGCCCCTGTGCTCTCCTGGTCTGAAAGGGAGGAGTGTCCGATAGGCTGGCTTGGCCAAGGGGCTGTGGTGGGAGGGAACAGAGCATTCCTCCAGAACATTATGCTGGTCATCCATCCATTCTGCTTATGTTGATTGAGGGCCAGATGCTTACCAGCCCCAGAGCCGGCTATGCCTGGTGGCAGAGATGGTGCAGGGCCTGGCAGCCTGGGGTGGGGGTGGGGGTGGGAAATAGGGAGGGTCCCCATGGGATTTTCTGAGGTTTTATTCACATTCTCTCCCCATTCGCTCACCCCCGCCCTCTTTTGTCAGCAGTGTCAAATCTCAGTGGCCTGGCCACAGAGTCCTGCATTCTTTCTTTGACTTTGTTCACTGCTACTGACAGGCTTCCCACCCCATGCTCTGTGACATTTCCTTCCACATTCCTCCCTTTTCTTCTGTTTCCTTCTCACAGAGGCTTCCCCTGATGAGCCCTAGTAACACCCCAGAGGGCCACTAGAACAGCATCCTCCCTGGCCTCCCTGAGTCTCCTCTCTGTCCCCTCCCCAGAATTCTCTGCCCAGCTCTTCACTGAAACCTACCGGCTGCCCATTTTGTCGCAGAGAAAACCCTACCTATGTATTTGAGAATTTCTCAAGTCTGGCCATGTTCAGGGTCAGATGGTAGCTCTGTGCTGACATGTGTTAAGGATTGATCACAGGGTGGGCCGCAGGCCAGGTTGCATTTAATCCTCACAGCCACCCTGTGGGGAAGTACTCTGCGTGTTTCCATCCTACGGATGAGGAAGCCAGGCCCCCAGCAATGAAGCAGCTTGCCCCAGGTCCCACAGCCAGTGTGTGGCAGGCCAGTGAGTGGCAGAATGGAGCTGGGGTCTGGCCCCGGGCATCTGGATTCCAGAGCCCACATTCTTGCTGTTTCCTGAGCCCTCCCTGAGTATTGTCAGGCCTAACGAGCTCCTCTGTGTTTCAGTTCACCCTCGTGTGCACGTGTGTGTGTGTTTGTGTGTATAGAGAGAGAGATCTTTTCTTTTTCACCTAATGAGGAAACTGAGGCCCAGAGGCAGTGAGATTGCCCGAGAATGCCCAGCACAAGCTCCCAGGCTTCTGCAAGAAACACCACTGGCCCAGAGACTCTGCCTCACCTGGTCCAAACCCCACACTGCCTCTGCAGCTTCCCCCTGGTTTCACCCAGGAAGCTTTCCAAATCCCATGACCACACCTCTTGGTCTCCACCCCAGGATACTGCCCCTCGCACAGCCTGGGGCACACAGCTGGCCTCTGGTCTGAGCAGAGAGATTTGCGTCACAGGTCTCCTGGGGCAAGCCCCAGCTCTCCTCACCAAGGCTGCACCAAGCCTGTCATCAGAACTCCCTCCTACCCCACTGCAGGCCCTTCTTGACCGGCTGGCTTGGCTCGCTCTCCTGCCTCTGAGGGTCACCATGCTGCCACGCTTCCCCCCCCCCCCCCCCCCCCCACCCCCCCCCCCTCCTCTCCATCCCCGTCTCCCGGCCTTGG
>NC_081575.1:83058903-83143924 GCF_022355385.1 Mustela nigripes | reverse complement strand
GGCCTCTGGAGGCCCCACTGTGTGCTGAGCCTGCCCCCATCCGTATCTCCCCGTACAGATCCGGGGCCAGCTGCAGTCCCATGGAGTGCAAGCACGAGAGGTCCGGCTGATGCGGAACAAATCCTCAGGTGAGCTTTTGTTCCCAGTGCCTCCCCTTCTGGCCAGCCTCAGCCTCCAGTCTCCCTCCTGCTTCTGCCTTCTCCCTCACCCTCCCTGCCCTGCCTTCCTGCCACAGCTGGGAATGGGCAGCTTGGGGTGCCCTCTCTTCTTCTCTTCCCCTCAGCCCGTCCTCCTCGCAGCTCTGGGGCTGTCGGGGAGGGGGTGCAACACTGAGCTGAGTGCTCCCCGGGGGCAGGGCCAGGGCCAGGCTCCGGGGAACCTCCTCTCTGGGACTCTGAGTATCTGAGGTGGTAATCCCCTCCCCATATACTCCCTTCCCTCTCCGTTCTTCTTCTCCTCCTGCCCCTCGGTCTCCCCCACGTTTTTCCAGTAACAGCCTGTGACCAGAAAGTCGGTCTGACACGGTCCCACCCACGTGTCCCAAGAGGGGAGGCAGGGGATGGCTCTTACCCAAGGGTGCATCCCGAGGAGCAGCCAGGATTTCTGGCCTTGCTTGTTCCCTCCCTCCCTCTTGCAGGCTGCCTGGAGCTGGCCTGAGGTTAGCAGGGCGGTGGGGGGAGATGTCTCTGCAGGACCTCTGGCCCAGGCTCCCCAAGGCAGGCACAGTGGGGCTTCACTGCCTGGGCTTCTCTCTCCATCTCTCAGTCTCTCTCCTCCCCACACCTCCATATTTCTCTCTCTCTCTTTCTCTCACTCTCTCCCCCTCCTCCTTTCCCTCTCCCTTTCCTTCTCTGCTCCCTTCCTCCTCTCTCTCTCTTCTTTCCTCCCTCCGTCCCCCCCCCCCAGATCATACCATTTCATCCTCCTGTGCATCCTAACGGTTATTCTTACGGAGAGCAAGCATGCTCCCCCCCCCCCGCCCTGTTATGCCTGAGCCCTCCCTGTGTGTGTCCCTCCAGAAGAGGAGCTGCTTTCCTGCAGCCCTTTCCCAGCCCTGGCCAGGCCTGGAGTCTCTCTTGGTAGCATGTAGGTCTTGCTCTTCTTCACCCCAGCCAAACCACAGGCTGACAGGGTTCTGGTCTCTCTCCATAAAGTGGTGTCCTAGGTGTGGCGTGGCCCCTTTTGGCACTTTTGGCACTTTTGGCACTTCTCCCAGGCACCCACTGATTCTTTAAGGTCTACCTGTCCAGCCCTGGCCCCCATTCTCCTACTGTATAGGACTTGCCCTGTGGGTTGCTATAAGCTTCCTAGCTTGGCCCCGAGGCGGCTCCCTGGGAAGGCCCATCTCCCCTGCACTGCGCTAAGGCTGAAGTGACCTTGTGTCCCTGCCTCCCCCTGCTTCCTGTTGGGCCTGGAGCCTTCCCGGCCTCACCAAGCAGCCTGGCCCAAGTTCTCTTTTGCTTCTTGGGTAAAACATGTCATGGAGCCCCTCCTGGGCACCAGCCTCGTGCTGGGCCCCACCCTTCAGTTACTGATTCTGGCCCATGTGGGGTCAGCAGCCTGCCCATCTGCCCTCCTTCCTTCTCTGAGACACATCTCTGCTTGTACCCTTTCCCTCCTAGCTCCTTCTCTCCGTCTCTGTCCCCACAGGCAGGTCTGCCTGAGCCCCTCTCTCTGTCTTTCTTCCCAGCTGGCGTGTGTTTTTCTCCCCCCCCCCCCCCCCTCTCCTGCTCAGTTATCCTCCTTCCCCCTCCCTCTTTCCTGCCCTTCCCCACCATCTACCTTGCCCTCCCACCCCCTGGTCTTTATCTCTCTGATTACTTCTCTTTCTCCCTTTCTTCTTTTCTCCTCTCCCCGCTTCCCTCTCTGCCCCCTGGTCCTCTCCCCTCGGGTCCCACCCCCGGGAACGCCGTGTGTCCAAAGCTGTTGACTAACCCACTGCGTCTGTATCTGAATGCTGTCTCCAGGTCAGAGCCGGGGCTTCGCCTTCGTCGAGTTTAGTCACTTGCAGGACGCTACACGATGGATGGAAGCCAATCAGGTTGCTTTGCCGCACTTGAACCCCCCCCCAAACAAATACTACTTTGTAATCGAGCGCTCCCCATCGCCTGATTCTTACGGACACAGTTCCCTGCCCTGTGGCCCTGTGTCCTGTCCCCCCCGCCCCCCTCTCTCTCCCCCTTCCTGACCCTCACTATCTCCTCTTCCCATCTCTTGCTACCCACTGGGCTTCCCATCAAGAACCCACACTTACCACCGGCCCCTTCCCACCACCAGGCACTAGCTCTGCCCCCCCGCCCCCGCACCTCCCAGCTGAGCTTTTGGAGAAAGGGCTGCCGGGGGGAGGTTTTCTTCCATGGAGGCTCTCACTCCTCGGGGACTGCCCTGCTCCAGGGTCAGGCAGAGCCGGGCTTTCATTCCACACTCAGGCATCACTGGAAGTCTAGTCACTGGGGAGCTTAGCTGTTGGCACACTAACTAGCCAGTCCCGTTTGGTCAGCTCTCTCCCTGCATGGGAGTTCGGCCTTTTGATTTCCGTGGAAGAGGCCGGCACCGCTCTGTTGATCTCAAGTACTGGTCAGATGCGCTAGAACTCACTTCAGATGCCCCAGCCCTCCCCCTGCACCTACCCCCCACAGGAGTGTCTGCTTGCCCACTCCACTGGGGCAGGCCTGCCTTCTCAGCAAGGAGTCGTGCTATAAGGAAGGGAAGGGAGCCAGCTTCCCTGCCTCCCACGGTCCCCACCCAGCAGCTTTGGGACCTCCAGAGACCCAAGGACCTGCTCTGCTCACCTGCCCAGAGCCTGGCTCACTGGTGTGGGGCATGGAAGGAAAGCCTCAGGGAAGAAAGGGTCAGATGTGGTGGAAGCGGGGCTCAGCAGGGCGGCTCTGGGGCCGTCTCTGCCCTAATGCCGTGGGCCCAGGACCCAGCCAGCCCCGGGAAGACAGCCTCACAGCAGGAACTGCCATCTTTTAAATCTGGCTCTTTCTTTTTCCCCTTCTCCAGCACTAGCGCGCGTGCGCTCTCTCTCTCTTTCTTTTCCCTCCTCTCCCTCCCCTCCCTGTCCCCGTCCTCCCAAGTGTAGCCTGTGTAGTGCTGGCCCTGGATGTGGCCTGGCAGTGTCAGGGCCTAGTGGGGGGTTCACCCCACTGTCCGGCAGGTGTCAGTCAGCCGAGCACTGTGTGCCTGGTGGCGTGTGTTCACGTGTGCGTGCGCGGGCCCGGAAAGGCAGCAAACAGCTGCGCCCAAGGGCTCTGGCGCTTTCCCTCCCTCCTTCCCTTCCTTCTTCCCTCGTCCGTTCTCCGACCTCCCTCCGTTCCCTGTCCCTCATCCATCCAGCTGAAGGGCTCGCTCACTCTCTTCTCCTGTGCTGAAACGGTGCGTGGGGCACTGCTGCCTGGGCCTCACTGCGCTCTGCTTTTTCCCGCAGCACTCCCTCAACATCCTGGGCCAGAAGGTGTCCATGCACTACAGCGACCCCAAGCCCAAGATCAATGAGGACTGGCTGTGTAATAAGGTACAGGGGCGGTGGGCAGCGGTAGCCATGGATAGAGACGGCGGCGGCGGCGGCGGCGGCGGCCTCTGTTCCCCTGGGGCCTCTGAGGTGGCATAGGTGTTGAGGACCGGCTCAGCTCAAGTAGCCACCGTCCCTGCCCACCTGCCCACCTGCCCACGTGCACTGAGCTTTCACTCAGCGCCAGGCTCTGCCCTCAGGAGGTGCAGTCCTGCCTGACGTCCCAGTAGGCTTTCCACAAGTACTTACGTAAGCGACTGGCTAGTGACCCTGGAGGCGTGCTGTGCTTGGACTTCTGAGCCGGGCTGGCTGGAGTTAGAGCCTCCCGCATCCTCCCTGGTCTCCACCTCACTTTCCTCAGCTCCACAGTATAAATAGCAATGACCCTTCCCCCCCCAAGGTGGTTGGGAGGATTCCAGTGTGGCACTGAGAGGGTAACTGTTGGAACAACGTCTGGCCCATGGTTAACTCCCTTTAATGTCCACCTCTCCTCCCAGCGGAAAGCACTGGCTGCTCTGGAGACCTGCGTCAGGTGGCCCCATTGAGGCTGAGGCTGCAAGCTGTAGGGTCTTGCAGTTGTATTCCCTATGAGGAAGCTGGGGCTCAAAGGGGTGCCCCCATGGGTCAGCATTGAGCCATGACTTGTTCCCAATCACAGGGGCCATGGCTGGTACCCAGGGTTCAGGTCTGCCCTGGGGCTATTCCCCCCAACATCCTGGAGGCGGCCTTGCAACTCCACAGCCATGCCTCCCGCAGCCAGCTGGTGGTCCTGAGACCTAAGAGGAGGACTGAGGGCAGGCCGAGCCCTCAACCCTGCCCCCAGGAACAGTTGTGCCTACTAAGGGGAGTGGCATCTGTTTGTTTTAAAAGAGAAAGTGTTCTCAGAAGGCGGGTGTCCAGTGTCTCTGCAGGGGCAGGGACGAAGTGACAGTGGCTCTCTGTCCCTCCTGTGTTCTTGGATACTCCTCAAAACCAGGGAATTCTCTCCTTTCTCCTCCTTTAATTCCCCCGCATCCTGTTGGTCACCAGGTCCTGTTGCTTCCATCACAAAAATGCTCTCCCTTGCGATTCCCACTGCCCAGACAGCCATCCCCCTCTCCCTCAGTCGCCGTGGACCTCTCTTCTGCTGTGCTGGCCCCTTGCCTCTTTGTCTCGCCCTCTCACCTATAACATTCCTTGAAACCATCTCTAACCACCTCCCGCCTTCTCTGCTTACTTAGAACCCACCCCTGCAGCGCTGAGCTTGAGCGTGACCACCCTCCATAATCTAGTGTCACCTGCCCTCTCCAGCTTCCACTTTGCAAACTCTTTCCTCACCCCCCTACACCAGCTGCAGAAAATCTCTTGTTCCCTTCACTAGCAGTAGCTTCCCAGCAAAACTTCTGGGCCTCCCAGATCAAATATGCCACCAGCCGTCCTGCGCTGAGTGAGCCATGCCCCTCTTGGACCGTCCCCCTCCCCGAGTCCCCACAGACAAACCTGCCCCTCCCCGTGCTACATCTGCTCCCTGCTGTTAGGCTGTGAGGGTGGCCAAGACCACATCTGGGGATGCAGAGCAGAGCCTGGCCCAGGAGCAGTGCTCAGTGCCCGACCATGGAACAGAGATAGAAGTGTAGAACCTCCAGAGATAGAAAAGCGGGGGGTTCCTGGAGGCTGCCGTG
Source organism: Mustela nigripes (assembly GCF_022355385.1). Classification (NCBI taxonomy): domain Eukaryota; kingdom Metazoa; phylum Chordata; class Mammalia; order Carnivora; family Mustelidae; genus Mustela; species Mustela nigripes. The sequence goes on along the minus strand of NC_081575.1, from coordinate 83,138,749 downwards.
GCCAAGGCTGGTTCTCAAGAGCACCAACCCAGTCCTCAAGACAAAGGAGGTGTGGGAGTCTGGCCAGAGAGGGGCTACCGGCTTTTAGAGGTGAAAACATTGAAGGTTCCTTAAGAGGGAAGCAGGTTTTAGGAAGAGGACTTGTCCTACTAAAGGGACAAGAAGGGGGCCAGTCCTAGCAGTTGGTACCTCAGAGGAGGTGGCCTTTGTAGCAGGGGTTGGGGAGGGGTTGTTGATTCCTGAGTTGAGGAGGAGGCACTAAGGACAAACTTAAGACCATGTGAAGGGAAGAGTCACAGACTGGGAATGACAGCCAGAGCTCTCTGCCATCCCTGACCCTGGGACCTTCCTTCCTGGGGCATGGCAGGGTTCCCGTGGGGGGGGGGGGGGGGGGTCTTGGGATCCAGGTTTAGAGGGCGCAGTGGAAAGCCCCACCCCCTCTGACAGCCTGGCCTGTGCCTCGCAGTGTGGTGTTCAGAACTTCAAACGCCGTGAGAAATGCTTCAAATGTGGTGTGCCTAAGTCAGGTGAGGTCCTCCTACCTCCCCATCTCCCTGGGACATTGGTGGAAGGGGGGAGGAGGGTGGCCAGCCAGGGAGCCGCCTCCCCCTTTGACACTGGCCTGTCATCTGCTGCCCCTGACAGAGGCAGAGCAGAAGCTGCCCCTGGGCGCAAGGCTGGATCAGCAGACGCTGCCACTGGGTGGACGGGAGCTAAGCCAGGGCCTGCTCCCCCTGCCACAGCCCTACCAAGCCCAGGGAGTGCTGGCCTCCCAAGCCTTGGCACAGGGCTCGGAGCCAAGTTCGGAGAACGCCAATGACAGTGAGTCAGTTGTTCCTTCCTTTCTCCCTGGCCTAGGGTGTCTAGGCTGGGCTCTCCTGAGGTCAGAGAGCTGGCGGTGACTAGGACTTAGTCCTCCCAGCGTCTCTGCCTAGTGGGGGGACAGACATGATGTAGCGAGAGCAGGGGAGGAGCATTGCCCAGCTTGACTTTGGGCGTGTGTTGGGAAAGTTCTCAGCAGGTGAGCAACTGAGCTGGGACTTGGACTGACAAGCAAAGTTTATCCAGGAGGAACAGGTGAGAGGAAGCAGCAGGTGCACAAGACACGGAGGCCAAAGGACAGGGGTAGTAGAGAGCCACCAGAGGGTAGGGCTGGAGAAGAGCATCGGGTGCCCCCTAACACTGGGCCCCTTCCTGCAGCCATCATTTTGCGCAACCTGAACCCACACAGCACCATGGACTCCATCCTGGGGGCCCTGGCACCCTACGCGGTGCTCTCCTCTTCCAACGTTCGTGTCATCAAGGACAAGCAGACCCAACTGAACCGTGGCTTCGCCTTCATCCAGCTCTCCACCATCGTGGTGAGGGCGGCACAGGGGGGGGCCGGGCAGCCAGGGTCCCGGCCCCCGGGGCGGGGAGGAGGGTCCCTGAGCCCATCGCCCCCACCGCGGCTCCAAGCCTGGCAACGGGGCAATGGAGCCGGGGGCCTCCCCGGGCCTGACCCTTCTGCCCCCACTTCCCCTCCTCCCCCATCCCCCAGGAGGCAGCCCAGCTGCTGCAGATCCTGCAGGCCCTGCACCCGCCACTCACCATCGACGGCAAGACCATCAACGTTGAGTTTGCCAAGGGTTCTAAGAGGTCAGGACCCCACCTGTGTCCCTTCCCAGCTGGCCCCCCAGCCTGGGGCTTTCATCTGACTCCTAGTCTCTGACATCCTCCCCAGGGACATGGCCTCCAACGAAGGCAGTCGCATCAATGCTGCCTCTGTGGCCAGCACTGCTATTGCCGCGGCCCAGTGGGCCATCTCACAGGTACTCAAAGACTCCCCTCTGCCCCAGCATCCCCACACCGGGGCCGCAGTCTCGACCCTCCCGCGCCCTCTCTGCAACCAGGAGGGCTGGCTTGCTGTCTGGCTTTCTGTGGACCCCAAACCCTCACAGTGGCTGCCGTGGGCTTTGGGGGCCTCGCCGCAGCTCCCTTCCCAGTCACCTCCTCCCAGGCTTTCAACTTCAACACCATCGTGGCTGCTTTTCGCTTCTGTTTGGTGGTTATTTTATCGTCCTGAATTGTCACAACTTCTTTAATAAAACGGAATTTATAAGTGGCTGAAAGAAAATTGGGAGATGGAAATAAAGAAGGGGAGGACGGTGTCTTCCTTGACCTGACACCCAGCGCTTGAACTACGCCACACACGTACCAGTGTCAGCCCTGGGAGCATATGGGCACAACTCTACTTCAGCCGATCCTTGTTTTTGCTGCTGCCCTGCCCTGCCCTGCTGCTGCTGGGCGGCCCTCACACTTCACTTGTCTGAGGCCTGCATGCTTTCTGTCAGCAGACAGACACTAGCCTCACCTGTGGGCAGATGCTTCTTAGCAGGTTCCCCTCCCCCTGCGCCCCTTCCTCTGCTAATAAGCCCCTCCCACTGCCCCTCAGGCCTCCCAGGGTGGGGAGGGTGCCTGGGCCACCCCCGAGGAGCCAGCGGTCGACTACAGCTACTACCAACAGGATGAGGGCTATGGCGGCAGCCAGGGCACAGAGTCTTCCCTCTATGCCCATGGCTACCTCAAGGGCACCAAGGGCCCCAGCATCACTGGAACCAAGGGGGACCCATCTGGAGCAGGTGAGCCCCAGCACCTCTCCCTGAGCCCATGGTGGTGGGGGGGGGTAGCAGGCATGGGTTCCTGGGCCCCATCATTCACAGGCCTTCTCCTTCCCTCCCTGTCCCTCATTACAGGTGCAGAGGCCTCTCTGGATCCTGGGGCCGACCCTGTGTCACTGCAGGCTTTCTCCCGTGCCCAGCCTGGTGCTGCCCCTGGCATCTACCAGCAGTCAGCAGCCGAAGCAAGCGGCAGCCAAGGCGCCGCTGCCAACAGCCAGGTGAGGGAGCTCTGGGGCGTCCTGGGGGCGGGGCGTGCGGGGGTGGGTAGGGGGGGCATCGGCAGACACTGAGCCCTGTTCCCCGTCTGGCCCTATGACCAGCCATACACCATCATGTCACCCGCTGTGCTCAAATCCGAGCTCCAGAGCCCCACCCATCCCAGCTCTGCCCTGCCACCGGCCACCAGCCCCACTGCCCAGGAGTCCTACAGCCAGTACCGTGAGTAGCCATGGCCTGCGGGTGCTGAGGGAGGAGAGGGAGTTCTTTAACAAAGCACAGAGGAAGAGTGTGACCTCCCCCCATCCCCCACAGCTGTTCCTGACGTCTCCACCTACCAGTACGATGAGACATCTGGCTACTACTATGACCCCCAGACTGGCCTCTACTATGACCCCAACTCCCAGGTAATAGGGGGCCCAGGGAACGGGTGGGGCCTACAGTTCCCCTTCTGGAGGTCTCCCCTCACGCCCCCCTCCTTTGCCCCCTCCCAGTATTACTACAACGCTCAGAGCCAGCAGTACCTGTACTGGGACGGGGAAAGGCGGACCTACGTCCCTGCCTTGGAACAGTCGGCCGACGGGCATAAGGAGACCGGGGCCCCCTCGAAGGAGGGTAAAGAGAAGAAGGAGAAGCACAAGACCAAGACAGCCCAACAGGTGAGCAGTGGGGCTCACTGGCTGGTTCTTTGGCGCCTTCCAATGAGTGCATTTCTTTCTTCTTGAAGTCTCCGCTGTGGGGGTTGGGCGGGTGGGGGAGGCAGATGTGTGTATGGCAAGTGACTGTGCTCAGGAGACCAGGCTTCCAGCCCAGCTCCACTCTTTGATGCGTGACGTTGAGCCAGGGCAGTCTCCTCAGTACGTGGTCGGGCAGCCTACCTCCCTGAGTGGCCAGTGCCACCTGTCCCAAGTGAACCCAGCCAGCTTTCCTGTCCCCCAGTGGGAATCCTCCCATTGTTTGAGTGCCTGAAGCTGGGCTAGCCCTGCCTGTGGAAACGAATGGGCACGCAGAGCTCCTGTGGGCCAGCCCTGCTCATGGGGATGTATCCAGGTCTATCTACCCCAGAGAACTTCTTATGGGCCCATCAGGGTGTGGAAAGTGGCCCTTGCAGTGTCTGGTAGGAGCAGGCAGTTGGCACTTCACTGTCTCTCTGCGGAGGAAGAGTATCACAGTCTGGGTGCAGCACTTGGAAGCAAGAACTAAGTGTTTCCTTGACAACCTGGTAAATTCTAAAAGTGGTGGTGTGCCTGGGAGGGTGGACAGAATATGGAATGTGGCATAGTATTGCGTGTAGAAGTCAGACGGAGCCACTGTCTGCACCATAAAACAATAAGACAAAAGCATACAGAGAGCAGAGTCCCGTGGGTGCCTGTGAGGACAAAGCACAGCCCAAGAGGGCTTGGCGAGGGGCACTGATGGCAGAATGACAAGAAATGGGGACTTTCATCGCCACATCTTTACCCACTGCTTGAGGCTGCAGGGCAGCAAGGGGCAGTGGATGGAATTGGCGGTCCCAGCCACTGGAGGGTCCCTGAGAGCCTCACCCACACCCTTACCCCTAGATTGCCAAGGACATGGAACGCTGGGCCCGCAGCCTCAACAAGCAAAAAGAAAACTTCAAAAACAGCTTCCAGCCCATCAGCTCCCTGCGAGACGACGAGAGGCGGGAGTCAGCCACCGCAGATGCCGGCTACGCCATCCTTGAGAAGAAGGTGTGTTGGGGTCACCTCTCCATACCCACTCCCTCATCTTGTCATCTCAGCATCCCCTTGAGGAGTCCCTGAATTTGTGTGTCCATCCCCCCCCCCCCTCCCCAGGGAGCACTAGCCGAGAGACAACACACCAGCATGGACCTCCCAAAACTGGCCAGCGATGACCGCCCAGTGAGTGGCCGGAGCAGGAGGAGCAGTGGAGGGGTGGGGCGCTCCAATCTAGCCAGGCCTGACCTCGCTTTCCTACCCTCACATTCTCTAGAGCCCACCTCGGGGCCTGGTGGCAGCCTATAGTGGGGAGAGCGACAGTGAGGAGGAGCAGGAGCGCGGGGGTCCCGAACGAGAGGAGAAGCTCACTGACTGGCAGAAGCTGGCCTGTCTGCTCTGCCGGCGCCAGTTCCCCAGCAAGGAGGCACTCATCCGCCACCAGCAGCTCTCCGGGCTCCACAAGGTGACTCTCCGAGGGAGGACTGGCGGGGCCCCTTGGCTCAGCCCAGCCCAGCGTGGCCTGGCCGGCCGCTTCACCCCTCGTCTTGTCTGTCCCCTTGTAGCAAAACCTTGAGATTCACCGGCGAGCCCACCTGTCAGAAAACGAGCTTGAAGCACTGGAGAAGAACGACATGGAGGTGAGGTGTGACCCATTCCTGGACTCCATCCCCTCTGTCCCCGGCCCAGTGCCTGTCCCCTCAGGCAGCCGGTGCTCAAGTCCCTCGGCTGGGTATAGCTTGGCTGCTCGCACCCACAGTATCCGGCTCACAGGACCTCACACCTGTTAGCCAGATCCAGCTCCCCCAGTGCCACACACACACACACACACACACACACACACGTGTTTTCAGCAAATGAAGTACCGGGACCGTGCGGCTGAACGCAGAGAGAAGTACGGCATCCCTGAGCCCCCAGAGCCCAAGAGGAGGAAGTACGGTGGCATGTCTGCAGCTTCTGTGTAAGTGCGCGGGGCCAAGGAGAGGGGCCCGAGGCCAGCTGGCTGGTCACTCACCCCACCCCACCGGCCCCTGTAGGGACTTCGAGCAGCCCACACGGGATGGGCTGGGCAGTGACAACATTGGCAGTCGCATGCTCCAGGCCATGGGCTGGAAAGAGGGTAGTGGCCTGGGCCGCAAGAAGCAGGGCATTGTGACGCCCATCGAGGTGAGTCTCCTGCAGTCCCATCCCCGGCCTCCAGCATTCTGTCTGCCGCACCCCCATCCCGCAGCCGACCTGATAGCCTGCCTCTCTCACATAGGCCCAGACACGGGTGCGGGGTTCCGGCTTGGGTGCCCGAGGCAGCTCCTATGGGGTCACTTCAACCGAGTCCTACAAGGAGACACTGCACAAGACAATGGTGACCCGCTTCAACGAGGCCCAGTGAGCAGCTGCAAGAGCTGCTTCTACATATGTCGGGTCCAGCCCCGGGGGACAGGGAGGGTGAAGTGGTGGGTGGTCTGAGTGGGGCCCTGCACCTGTCTACCAGCCCACTCCCCAACCAGAGAGGCCCTGACCAAGTCAGACTTTGAGTTGGTGACTTTTGTTGGACAACTGGGCTGGGATCATGCTCTTCTTTTTGTAATAAAAGCCGAAAAGTCCATACCTTGCATGTCTCTTTCTCACACACCAGCACAATCTATTCCCACACACAGGGACATAAACACAGGTGAACAAGGGGCCTCATCAGGCCAAGGAGGGTGGCAGCATTCACGGCATCTGGTGTATGGGGGCTCCCAGCTTGGGATGAAGGTGGGGGGTACAACTGGAAGTTCTGGCCTGTGCCCCAACCCACAATATCCGGGTCACAGCCCCCTCACCATTGTCAAGTCCAGTAGGTCTCTGTACACCAGGAAGTCCCACATCAGCAGGGCACCATCGGGCTTGAAGTCCCCCCTTGGGTGAGAGTTAGCACTGGGAACCTCCTACCCCCTGGCCTTGGCACCCAGCAGCTGCAACTGCTGTCCAATCGCAGGGCTAAACCTGAATCACACTTGGCCCTCCCTGGAGCTGGGGACTGCCCCTGGGCATCTCCAGGTGGACAACAGTGGGCACTCTAGCACCAGTCACCCCTGTGCCCTCAATGGGCAGATGACCCCAGAGGGATGGAGCTAGAGAAGCTCAGCCTGCCAGCTCCAGGTTGGAGATGCCTCATCAGGACTGGTTGGGCCCACTTAGTCCCGTCCTCTCTGCGACTGCCAGCACAGGACCCACCCCTCTCGTCGCTGTGGACCAGTCTGCACCCTGTGAGTCCCAAGTATGTGTGTGCTCTCAGCACAGGTCTGGGTGCAGTGGAACATGAAGCTGAGGCTGCCCTCTCCCAGCCTGGCCTTGAAGGTCTGGGCGGGAAATGGGGCCAAGAACCACCCCGCCCCCAAACATGATTGTGAGGTGAGAAGGGGAAAGGGGAGGTGCTAAGGGAAAAGGGATCGGTGCAGAGCCCCTCCCCCACTAGCTGGCCTGCTTTGTGACATCTCCCTGCACCAGCTAAAGGAGGCAAGTTAGAAAGAAGGGGCCCCCTAGAGGTGATATGGTGGTGATTTGGGGTGGGTGTTGCCCAGGGACAGAGGAAGGGGGCTGTAGGAGAGGGGAGGGAGACAGGAAATAGGAATAGAACAACGTGAATAAATCTCATAAACGAGTGAAAAAAGACACAGAAGAGCACACACTATATAATTATGTTTATGTAAAGTTCTTAATCAAAACGTGCTGTTGGGGTACCTGGCTGGCTCAGTCAGTAGAGCATCTGACTCTTGTATATACAAGTTTGGGCCCGAGCTGGCTGTAGAGATTACTTAAAGTCTTAAAAAAAATTGGTGAGGGGGCACCTGGGTGGCTCAGTGGGTTAAAGCCTCTGTCTTTGGCTCAGGTCATGATCTCAGGGTCCTGGGATCGAGCCCCGCATCTGGTTCTCTGCTCAGCGGGGAGCCTGCTTCCCTTCCTCTCTCTCTGCCTGTCTCTCTGCCTACTTGTGATCTTTGTATGAAATAAATAAATAAAATCTTTTTAAAAATTGGTGATAGAGCAGAGTGGAGGTGGTGAGGGTGTCTTTCAGTAGAGGGGGTTGCAAGGTAGCATTTTTGGGATAACGAAAAGATTCTAGATCTTGACTGGGGTACTGGCTACATGGGTGTATAGTAGGTAAAAATTCAAGCTCTACAATTAAAATCTGAACATTTCATCATATGTAAGTTAGACACAACGTTGGAAAAAGACTACCAGAGCAAACCTCAATAAGAAGCAAGGAAGTAAGACAAAACAGAAATAGATGAAATAGGGGAAACAAACAACAGATTAGTAAAATCAAAGGCAGAATCTTTAAAACAAAAATTAAGAGCAAAGTTAGACCTGGCAAGACTGATCAATTAAAGAAACTCGAAAATGCAAACACCCCAAATACAAAATTAAAAAGGGGAACTTACTACAGATGTAACAGAACTTTTAAAAATAACGAACATATGTCTGAAAATCTAGCTGAAATGAATACATTCCTAGAATAACATAAAATGCCAAAACCATGCCATGAAGAAACAGATTAGTCGAATAGAGCAAAAAGTAATAAATTGAAACAGTAGTCAAAAGCTTTCCTCTCCCCACCAAAAAAAGGGCAGGGCCTAAATGGTTTTTGTTAAGTGTGGTTTACCCAACTCCCAAGGAATAGTTAATTGCTCTCTTATAGAAGTTGTTCCAGGTACTGGAAGAAGACTAAAAGAGGTCTGTTTTATGAAGCTAGTGTAATCTCTATCCTTGAATCAGGTGAGATAATACAAGAAAATTTCAAACCCATTTCACTTATATCTGTAGTTGTAAAAATCCTTAACAAAATCTTAGCTAAATGAATCGAGTAATATATTTAACAAACATGTTTGAATCAAACAGGGTTTATCCCAGGAACGTAAAGTTGGGTCAACATCAGAAAAGGCTACAAATGTAGTTCACTACCTTAATAGACCCAAAGTAAGCGAAACATAATCTGAAACACAGAAAAAGCAGTTGATAAGCTCTAGACACCATGAATCCATACCTATCTATAAATAAATGGGTGAAAGAGTAAATAATTGGAGAAGAAGGGAAATATGTTCTTTACAGTAGAATGTTAACAAATAATACTAACAATGGTCAACAGTGATGGAGTTAGAAAATTTATGAATGCTAAAACTAGTTGTTACACTAGCAGTCAGTCAGACTTTGTTGAGGAACAGGATATTCACATAGATTCAAAGTATCTCCCTATGAAATCCATGTTAGTTAATTCCAAAGGGAGGGAAAGTATCTTTACAAAAACCTGCAGATATCAGCTTAATGAAGGGAACACAGCGAACATGATCAATATTAAAATCATGAGCCATCGGATAGAATGAAATGAGGAGTCAGCGACACTTCTGTGTTAGTCCCATCCCAAATACAGAACCTGAATCTAACCACAAGGAAGCATGAGACAGGACCAAACCAAGGGACATGCTACAAAATTCCTGGCTTCTCATCTTCAAAAGCGCCAAGGTCATGAAGGTCAAGGGAAGACTGAAGAACTGTTCCAGACTGAAGGAGACAGGCCATTTGAAAGTTCAAATGTCACCTACTTAATGAGGCCTGCCCTGCCTACCCTATTTAAAATTCCAAACCCTCCCCCACCATACTCCCTATGCCCCACTCCTTGCATTACTTTTCTCCATAACACTTCTCAGATTCTAACATCCTCTCTCTCTATTTTTCCCTTTTCTATATTTTCTTCTTCACCAGAACCAAAGCTCCATAAGGGAAGAGACTTTCGTCTTGCCTTGCTCACCACTATGTCCCTAAATGCCTAAACCAGGGCTTCGCATATACCAGTTCTTGGAAGTATAAATAAAAACACATTCCACAAAAAAAAAAAAAAAAAAAAAAGGCTAGAAAGAAAAGACAAAAACAAAACCAAAAAAGGCTAATACATAAAGAGTTCCTAAAAATCCATGAGAAGTACAGCAACCCGACAGAAATGAACAAAGGACCCAAACAGAAAATTCCCCCCAAAAACAAGAACCATAAATACCTTTAAAGCTATGAAAAGATGCCCAAGCTCACTCCCACAGAGTTCACAGGACACTCTCATCCGTGGCTGGGGGCAAAGCTAAATGGTACAATTCTCTCTCACCCTCACCTCCCCTTCCCTCTCTTTTTCCTGCTTTCTAACCTCCACGGGCTTCTGCCCAAGGTGTTCCCTCCAACTGCAATGCTCTCCTTCTCACTTAGGAAAGTCCAAATCCTGACTCAATGACTCCCTCTGATCCATTTGAGGGTAATCGATTCTTCAGAGAACTCGGCCACACCCATGGCTTCAGCTGTCCCCTCTGATGGTCCCCAAATCCGTATCTCCAGCCGCAGACCTCCCTCCATCCCCTGAATTTCACACCTACTCCCCAACTCTTCACTCAACCAACACAAACCACAACCTGGATGTCCAGCGTGCATCTCAAATATAACACATCTGAAAACAAACACCTGACCTTGCCCCACACCTGGTTCCTAATGGAGTATTTCCCCTGTCCGTTGATGACAACTCCATCCTTCCAGCTGCTCAGGCTAATAACCTGGGGGTCAGCCAGAACTCCTCCTTACTTTTCATGTCCTCTATCATGACCCCTTGGCAAATCCTGGCATCTCTACCTTCAAAATCAACCCAAAATCGAATCTCTCCTCGCCTCTTCCACTTTTACCATCTCAGTCTGATCCTCTCTTGTTACTTCTGGCCTCTTGCAGTGGCCCTTCTGCTGGTTTCTTGGCTCCCATCTTTCCCCTTACAGTTGTTCTCTCTCCACACAGAGCAGCCAGCTTGTTTACGCTAGAATGGAATTTCTATCAGGTGGCACCTCTGCTTAAAATCCTTTCACGTCTCCCCACGGATCTTAGAACAAAACCCAAACATCTCAGCCTGGCTTATAACACCCTCCTTGACATGGCCTCAGATGTCATCACCAGTGTTCTCCCGTCCTCACTCCTCTCTTGACTACACAGACTTCTGCCCTCTTCCTCAGACTGGGACTCACACTCCCAAACTCCCAATGCTGTGCACCTGATGATGCCTCTGTTCGGAATTCCTTCCCCCATGTGATACATGGCCTGCTTCCTCACTTTTCACATGCTGCTTCCTCAGAGAGGCTGTCCCTGACTACCTCACAGGGAGTATCTGGGGAGGTCTCTCTGAGGTGAGGCAAAAGATGAGTAAGAAGGAAAAGACCTGATGGAAGAGTGTTCTTGACTATTGCAAGGGCAGTCTCCTTCATAGGTTCTCTGCTGTTTTCCCAGTGCTCTGCACTTAGTAGGCACTCAAGAAATCCTTTTCTGTTTTTCTTTTATTTATTTATTTTTTTAAAAAGATTTTATTTATTTATTTGACAGACAGAGATCACAGGGAGGCAGAGAGGCAGGCAGAGAGAGAGGAGGAAGCAGGCTCCCCGCTGAGCAGAGAGCCCCATCCCAGGACCCTTGGATCATGACCTGAGCCAAAGGCAGAGGCTTTAACCCACTGAGCCACCCAGGTGCCCCAAGAAATCCTTTTCAAATGAATAAATCTGGAGGTTGTTGACAGGATATGAGGTACAGAATTTGGGATAAGGTGATAAAGATATTTTCTGTGAGACGCATTTGCTCGAACATCACCTTCTCAGCAAGGCCTTCTTTGATCACTCAAAAAATGCAATCTGACCCCACAGATTTCCCCTTACCTCGTTCTGTTTCTCTCCATAGCACTGACAATTGTTACATACATATATACTACACGTATTTACATATATCTTTAATTATATATTCACCTGCGAATATAGAATACACACAATGTATTTAAGACATTTATTATATACAGATGTAAATTAGTTACATATGGATACTAGCTATCATGTTATGTCAACTATGTATTTATATGTATATTTTATTACATATAATTTATATTATACAGTCACATGTATCTATCATAATAAGTATTTATATGCAAAACTATGATTTTTACTCATTTGCTGTATTTATGGTCTATCTCTCTCGCTGGAATGTCTGCTCTGTGAGGACAAGGAAAGAGTCCCTAGCGCGCCTGGCCCACAGCTTGAACTGCATAAATGTCAAACGAATGAACTCCTTTGGCCATCTGAGCCTCAGCCTTCCCATCTGTAGGATGGGTGTGCCTTTACATCTGGAGGTACCCCACGTTCCACTCTCTTTTCCCATCCCCCAGAGCACAGCTCCAGGAATTCCACAGCACAGGTTCACATTTTCCCATACTCTGGGCGCTGTAGCCCACCACGTGCACCAGGCACTGGCCAGACAGGACTACTACCCCCAGCATGCCTTGCGCGCTCGGGACGTACCACAACCTGTAGGGGTGTCTGGGTCTGACACGGGCGCCGACGGCGCGGCAGCAGGGGAGGGCGCCCCTCTAGCTAAGCGTCTGTGGTACATCCCCAACCGGGGGCCCTCTAAGGCCCCGCGCTTCCGAGCTCCGCGCAAACTCTGGCTCTGGTACGACGGAGGTGGTGTGCTCTTCCGTTGCCCCGTGGCTTCGGCTCATCTCCAGCAGGAAGGCGAGGCTTCCGCCCGGCGCAGGGGGTGAGCTGGAGCACGGTGCCCCCAAACCCTAGACAGCGTTTGGGGGAGGGGGCTCAATTTGGGGGATCCCCTAATGGGCACATTTGGAGCTCTGGGCCCGGGGTGGCTGCTTTTGATGGGTCCCTTAGGAAGTGGCATTTGGGGACACCGGGACGGGATTTGGAGTCTGTTTTAGGGAGTATCACTGGGAGGCAGGATTTATATACCCTTCAGAGGCAGGCTTTACACCCCTCGGAGACAGGGTTTTGGGGGGATGTTTGAGGAGACCCTTAAGGTCCTTGTATGAGTTCTCTGTCCATGAGGCAGGATTTGGGGGTACTCCCCAAAGGGAGAGGCGAAGTTTGAGGTTCCTGAAGTCAAGGTGAAATTTTGGGAGAGCTTGTTTCAGGACAGGTCCTGTGACAGTGGTAACGTTCGGGACCGACGTGGCATTGTGGACGTATCCATGGCCTTTGTGACCTCTGGTTCTATGATGCGGTCCCCCCCTCCCCGCCCTTAGGTAGTCGGGGCGAGGCGACTGGACAGGTCGGAGCCCACACGTTTTTAGGGAGAGGGGGCCCCCCACCCCCTCCAGGCCAGGCTGTGGAAGGCACGCTGGAACCCAGTGTGCTAGGCTCTTCCCGAGGGGACAGCGTGCTACCGGGCCTTCGTTGCCCGCGGCTTTTTTCATTATTCATGAGGAGGTGTGGCTGTTGAGGAAGCCCATTTTTGCCTCTTTCGCACCTGGTCCGGGGAAGTATCCGCTTGTGAATTATTCACGAGGGGGCGGGTCAGCGTGCTGGAGGGATGTGCTGAAGGGGCGTTCTGCAGTCCGCCGGGCAAACTAGATCTCATTGATTAATCGGAAAGGTGAGTAGAGCCCCGAGTTTTCTGTGGCTTTTCTAGGGGCGTAATTTGCATAATTCATGAGGGGCGTAGCTTTTACGGTTTCATCTGCATGACCTGCTGTTAGCTTTCCCCTACAGGTTCCAGGATTTAAGTAACCCTTAACTCTAGCGACGGGAGGTAGGCCTTCTACACTGTTCATTCCTTATGGCCTGGTAATTCCAGGTTATCAACACAGGCTCTAGATTCAAATCCCATCGATCCTTGCCAGCTGTGTAATCTTTGGCAAATCTTTCTGTGAGCCTGAAAATGGGTATGGGCATAATGATAATCAGATGAGTTTACATTCATTTCACACTTTATTAGCCCATTTAATCCCCACAACAATCCTAGGAGGTAGGTTATTATTATCCCATTTTATAGGTGAGGAAACTGGGACACCGGGAGGCTAAGTAATTTACCTAAAGTTAGTCACAGTCAGTGAGTGGCTGAGCCAGGATTCATACCCAGTCAATCTAGTTCCAGAGTCTGTAGTCTTTTTTTTTTTTTAAGATTTTTTTTTTTTAATTTATCTGACAGAGATCACAAGTAGGCAGAGAGGCAAGCAGAGAGAGAGGAGGAAGCAGGCTCCCTGCAGAGCAGAGAGCCCGATGTGGGGCTCGATCCCAGGACCCTGGGATCATGACCTGAGCCGAAGGCAGAGGCTTAAACCACTGAGCCACCCAGGTGCCCCCAGAGTCTGTAGTCTTAATCAAATGCCACAATATCTCCCTCCGCCGCCACCACTTTAATGACATGTACTACTACTAATGTTAGTCATATAGTACTTGTGTCTGGCACTGTTCTAAGCCCTTTCTGCCCATTTACTCATTTAAACTCTGATCACAAGGTAGGTTACTATTGTTCTCATTTTATGGTTGGGGAAACAGTGGTCCCGAGAAGTGAAGTGTCTGGCCCTAGGTCACACAGCTAGTCACTGGTGGGTGGAAATGATTTTTGTGAGGCTTCAGGAACTCTCTAAGGAGGTCACCTCTGAGCTAAGACCTGAAGGCCGGGAAGGAACAGATTTTCTGCTCTGCATTCCTGAGATCAGTGGCACAATGCCTGGAAAGGACACATCACCATCATATGCGATCTATTAATATGATCTGTTGTTATTTGAGAGAAGTGTGTTGAGTGCTTATTGTGTACCTGACAGAGCTTTGGCCTCAGAGATACAGTTGTATCTCTGGTGGCCTGGTCCTTTTGTCCTATCTATTCAGTGGACATTGGTGACCTTAGCATTCTGTTTACCATTGTCCTTCTGGGCGGTTGGTTGTCTCAAGACATTGTTTTTTTCTTTCTTTCTTTTTTTTTTCTCTCTTTAGTGCTGTGTAAGATTTCATTGCCTGGTCAAGACATTGTTTTTTAAATAATGCCCCAAGCTGGGAGTTTCTGTAGTGACCTGAGTATACCCTCAGCCATAACTAATTTTATATTAATATAAATATATATATCTACATAGCTTTTTTATATTAATATAGAATACTTAAATTTAACAGCGCCCTGTGTCAGCACTGCTAGCTCACATCACGATCCATATTCTCTGATTTTCATAATAGCACACTTTGCTTTTATGAGGTAAATGGCTTGTATTACTATCCCCATTTTACAGTTGTGGAAACTGAAGCACCTGCCAAAGGCATGTTAGTCTAAATTCAGTTGGGCCAAGGCTGCCCTGATGTTAGTCAGGGGTGGGGAGAAGGCGGCTACACTTCCCCTGGGTTTCCCCTGTGGCCCTGCAGCATCGTCTTTCATTATTCATGAACAGGAAGGCGTGGCTGTGTTCCTTGGCTGGAGTACTATAATCCCTGCTAGCTGGGCAGGGTTGTCTTGAGTGTTTCTGTCCATCCAGCTTCATACATAATTCATAAGTAACTAGGTGGGACCTTTCTTGGCCTCTCTGAGTTTCCAGGTTGAGCTGCCGCAGCATCATAATTCATTATTTATGAGCCGGGGGAGTGTGTTTTCCCTACCCTTTTTCCCTGCTTATAGGGTAATAGATGCGGCAGTAGGCGGGCCTCTACCTTTTGTTCCAGCCCACCGGGCTTCATGCATTATTCATGACAAGATGTGGCCTTGGTCTCTTTGGCTTCCGGGCTGCCGTGAGATTTATTAATTATTCATGAAGGGGCGTGGCTCCATGTTTTAACATGGGCCTTTTGGTTGTAGGGAGTTAGTCCACCAACCACCCGGCCTCATGCATAATTCATGGTTAGGAAATGTGGGCTTTTGAGGTCCTTTCTTAGTTATCTTGGCAACCTGGCTGCAACAATGTATTCATTATTCACGTTCCATGGGGCGTGGCATCTATGGTTTTTGTGTTTTGGGTTTTTTTTTTAACCTGTCTTCCTAGTTGCTACCCCTTTCGCCACCAGGTGGAGCTCTTCGTCTTCGAATGGGTCACAGCGGGCTGGGACCATTTATACATGATTCATGAATGGGCGCGGCCTGCCTGCATCCGGGTTCCTGGGGGGTGGGGCTCAAGGTTTTGTTCCGGCCTCGGGCTCTCCGGCCGCCATCTTGTGTCGGCGGCGGAGGTGAAGGAGGTGGCAGGGTCGAGCACTACCACTACGGCCGGGGGAGGAGAAGGCGGCCCAGGCGGCGGCGATTCTAGGCGGCCCAGGCGGCGGGGAGGAGGAGGAGGAGGAGAAGGAGGAGGGTGGCGGCCGGGCTTGGCTTCGGCTCCTAGAGGAGTTGGCGGCGGCGCGACCCGGGGAACCGGCATTGGTAACAAACGGCCTTTCTCAGCGCCTTGGCCGGGGCAGGGGTTTCGGGAAGCATTGGAGGAGCTTGGGTCGGCGCTGGGCCAGGCCGATGTCGGGATGGGCGGTGGTGACTCGGATGCTAGGGATCTGTGGGGAGGGGGACAGGTCTTGGGGCGGGGTCCACATTTCCCATCCTGGACCAGCCCTCGGGCTCGGAAATCTGACCTTGGGGTCAGACCACCCCCCACGCCCCCCCCCCCCGGGCCCGGGTCTTAGAGACTCAGGCCCAGTATCCCTAGTCAGGGACCGGGACTTTGACCTGAACCTTGTATCGCAAGTCAGAATGTGTCTCAGTCGCTAACAGAGACTTAATGGGATTGACATTCCTGGGCGAAGCCCCGCACGAATGTGTGCCCTGAAAGCCCTACCCCAGAATCTTCTTTCAGACCCTCCTAGTCCTTCACTATTTGCTCTCACAGCTTCCAAGAGGGGCTAGACCCCGGGGAGGGCCTTCATTTCTGTAAGTCTAATCTAGCAGCTTCCTTCAGATAGCTCTCCCTCCTCCCCCAACTCACACAGGCATTATCTGCTCTCAGAGCCTCCAAGGAAACTAGACCCTGTGGAAAGACGATTTGGGCCTGGCTTCCATGTCAGAGACCTATTCTCTACATGTCCAACCCGAACCTGGCCCTAGTATCTTCCATGAAAAAGCCCTCTGGACCCAGCATTTCTAATCAGAGGTTCTCTTCAACATTTACCTTTAGAGACTCATTTGCTTTTAGAGGCGTTCTCTACTTTTAGGGAATGCCCTTTTTCACAGTTTCAGTATTCTCTCTGGAGACTACCGCTCATGGGCCTCAGCAGCTCCCTGGTCACACAGTCCTCACTGCAGGATGTTCCATCACAGATTCCCCTGGCCAGCACCTGCCTTTGCAGACCCCGTTGCCTTCCAGCCCCCTCCATCAGACTCTCCTCATACCCCACCCTTCACTCAGCCACTGCCTTCAAAAGCCAACCAGGGTTGCACCTTCGCTCCCAGATCCCTTAACATCACATAAATCAGGCCTCAGAATCTGCCCTCAGTCTTTCAAGGTCCCTAGCATCAGTTAGAGGATTTTAGGTTCATAGGACCCCAGCATCATTGTCAGATGTCCCTTCCCCCAACAGGCCCAGTTGTCTTCAGTCAGAGTAGAAAACCCCCTTCTCAGCATCTACTCAGAGCGTCCGTGGGATTCCATACAATTGGTCAGAGAAACCCAAACCTACTTGGAGATCTAGCCAGTATCTGCTTGCTGAACTTTTTAGGACTAGAACTATCTGGGCTCAGCCTCCTGTTTCTTCTCTGTTAGAGCAGCTGCTGTATCTAGCATGTACCAGAGATCAACACCAGGCCTTTGTGCTCCATTAGAAATCCCTCCTCAGCCCTACCCTAGGACTCACCATTCACCTTATAGCCTCCTGGGACTCTGACATCAATGTCAGAGACACCTCTCTCCCTACAAGTCCCTGTTATTTTTGATCAAAGGTTTTTCTGTGCCAGTAGCATCCATCTGCAGAAACCCCTAAGGCCCCAGCATCCTTCTGATGGACAACACACCTCCCCCTGGATCCCAGCATCTTTCCGCAGCCTCCTTGGGTCCCAGAATCCCCCCACCTGTTCTTCGTGTAGCTTCCATGGGGCCCAGCCACTGCCCTCCTTTCTCCTTGCAGCCTCAGAGGACCTCTAGTGCAATTTCCTGGCCTTTCCCTAAAAGATCCTTTCCAAAGACTCAGGTATGAGTCTTAACAATCTGGCCTAGCCCTGCCTGGTATGCTTCCCATGACTTCTGTCCCCTTCTCCATCTCCCTCTGAGCCTCCATGGGCTCAAACAACTACCTAGTGACTCCTCTCTTTTGTGTTCCCAGGGACTTCTCAGTTAATCCCTCCCAGGAGGCTTGACAGGCCCCATCATCCTGTGCCTTAGCTTCTCCATCTTGATAACCTGACCCTGTGCCTGCCCCCTTTCAAACCTGCTCCCAGACTCCTACCTCAAACCCTCTTCTCTGGTTTGTGTGGTAGAGAATGCTCAGGCTTCAAAATCACCAGTTTGGAGACCTCAGGCAAGTTCTGAAATTCTCTAAGCCCCAGTTCAGCTTTGCTGAACAGTGGATCAGATATGCGTCCTAAGGGGGCCTGATCATATGTTGAGGGAGAAAGGGTATCGATTTTGTACTGGGGGTGGAGGAATTATTAGCTCATCTCTGGGGTTACTGCCCCAGAATCTCTTGCCTTGAGACTGGGCTGTTCCAAATTCTCTGCAGTTGAAATCTTTTCTGGAACAGTCACCCAAAACCTGCTTAGACCCTTGCTGGCAGCAACAGGAATCCAGAGATAAAAGTGCAGATACTAAAGATCTCTCTGGTCCTGGATCATCACTGATTTAGGAAGCAAGGGAGGTGGTGTGTCCCAGATGATCAAACCAGTGACAAGGCAAAGAAATAAAAGTAATGGAGGCCACTGCAAGTGTCCAGGGAGGAGCTTACTTACGTCTTCAAGTCTCTGAGTTTTGACCACAGAAGTAGACTTTTTTAACCTCCCTAGCTGTTTGTCCCTGCTTTTGGAAAAGATGGGGCTCAGTAAATGAGATCCCTTCCTCAGGTCAGAAAGCCGGTAAATGAAAAAATTATGATTTGCCTCCATACTAATTCACCAACTTTTTCTTGTTTAGGTTAGTGCTTTGCATTCCCAGTACTTAGGCTGGTTGGCTCCAGGGCCCTAGCCAACCTCCTGCCTTCTGGGTCCTCCTCCTCCCTCACACCTCATCCCTTAGCCCCATGGGCTGGGTCCTGACCTTGGTCCTGACTCTCTTCTCCCAGGAGGCATTTGGCAAACAGGCCCCCACCAGCTGCATGACTGTGGGCAAATGATTGAGTTCCCTGAGCCTTTGTTTTCTTACTTGTGATGTGGGCATGAGGTTATCTCCTTCGGTGGGCATTGTTGGGATTAGACAAAGCTTTTTACCCTGTGATTGACAGGCAGTGAGCTCTTGGTAGATGATAGGGAGCTCCTGTTTTCTTGCCTAGCGTCAGAGGGTGACCGGTGCCGAGATAGAATCTTAGGTACACTGGGTGTTCTCAGTGTGATTGGGGAGGGGGGCAGGCCAGAAAAGGCCCAGTGTGAGAGGACAGTGGCTTAGGAGATCATTGGTGGTAAGGGGAAACGATTGTGGGTCCTCTTGTCTCTGCCATGTGGATCCAGTCACACACATACATTTTTCTCTGCCACAGCAGGCTCTATTGTTCTCTCTCTGAGACCCGGTGTGTGATGCTCGGCAGGTTAACTTGATCTCGTGAGCTCAGGTTTTCTCATTTGTCTGGCAAGGATGCTCAGCCCTGGTTGAGGGGATAAAATGGCGGCAGCCTAGGCTTCAGGGTCCGCAGATCCTGGTCAGGGCCTGGCCACTGTGTTTGTGGGAACCTTAGTCAAGTCACTAAGTGTCCCTGAGTGAATTTTTTTCCTCCAGTGGGAGTTGTGGGATGACACAGTAGTAGTCCAGATCTCAGGGAGACACCGTGAGGACAAAGTGAAGCAAGGCTCATAACGTGCTTGTTCTGACATCTGGCCCAGGGAGGATTCCTAATCAATATTCCTCCGCCATCATCGTTAACCTGTTTCCGGGTTCCATATGCAGACAGGGCTTGGGATGTGTGTGCGTGCGTGCGTGCGTGCGTGCGTGTGTGTGTGTGTGTGGTTTCTCCCCTGACCTCTTTCATTGGCCTGAGCCTTTCCCTTCCGGCCGGAGGGAGGGGGAGGGCTGGGGTGGGCTTTGGGAAACTCTCCTCCCTGAGCCCCTTTGGGGCTGGGTCTCTGGCAAGGTGTCTTCCGCCATCATGCCACCCTGATGGAAGTCTAAGCTGCGTTTCCCTCCTGTGCCCCTGTCGCTGGGGTTAAGGGGGAGGAGAATGGCTGCTTGTGGTTGCCTGCCTGCTCTGTGCCAGGCTCTGTGGTCTGGGCTCTCTTTCATCACTTCGGCAACTCCGTGGGGTAGGTAAGTGGCCCTGTCAGCCCTATTGCACAGGTGAGGGAACTGAGCCCACAGGTTAATGCTTAAATGAGGTCTGTCAAGGAGTGGCAGGGTCTGACCTGAGCCTACACCCTCCTCTGACTTTCCCACAAGGACATTCTTCATGTCACTCCTCTCACCCCGCAGGACTGGAGTCTCTCCCTCATGCTGGGCTGGGGAGAAAGGCGAATGGCCTAGTGGTCAGCAGCATGGATTGCAAGCCAGACCACCTGGGTTCAGATCTTAGCTCTGACAGCTGTGTGACCCTGGGCAAGTCACCTCACCTCTCTGTACCTGCCTCCTCTTCTGTAAAATGGAGATACCAGCCCTTAAGTCTTCCCTTCCCCCCGCCCCACGGTCACCACTAACCAACTGCAATACTCACATGCCCCAAGCTCACCTCTGACCCTCCTTTTCCCTTCCAGATGTCCAGCTCGCCGCTGTCCAAGAAACGTCGCGTGTCCGGGCCTGATCCAAAGCCGGGTTCTAACTGTTCCCCTGCCCACTCCGTGTTGTCCGAAGTGCCCTCGGTGCCAACCAACGTAAGTGTCTTCTTCCTAGACCCCAGCAGGCCGGGTGGTGGGAGTGGTGGGTGGGAGAGTCTTCTGTATCACAGAGCATCTGTCCACACCCTCCTCTGTATCTCCCTAAACCTGTTCCTCTTCTCTGTGCCTAGGGAATGGCGAAGAACGGCAGTGAAGCAGACATAGATGAGGGCCTTTACTCCCGGCAGCTGTAAGTGGGGCCTTGGTTGGACCAAGCAGCGGAGGGGGTACTGGGAGGACAGGGTCTGGAGGGCCAGACCTTGACCCGGAACGCCCCCCAACCTGGCAGGTACGTGTTGGGCCATGAGGCCATGAAGCGGCTCCAGACCTCCAGCGTCCTGGTGTCCGGCCTACGGGGCCTGGGCGTGGAGATTGCCAAGAACATCATCCTTGGTGGGGTCAAGGCTGTCACCCTGCATGACCAGGGCACTGCCCAGTGGGCTGACCTCTCCTCCCAGGTACTTCTTGGCAGCCCTTCTCCCTGGTGGAGGTGCCAGTCCCCCGGGCTCTGCCGCCACTCCCTTCCTCTCTGGCTCCCCTTTGCAGTTCTACCTGCGGGAGGAGGACATCGGTAAAAACCGGGCTGAGGTCTCCCAGCCCCGCCTCGCCGAACTCAACAGCTATGTGCCTGTCAGTGCCTACACCGGGCCTCTGGTCGAGGACTTCCTTAGTGGCTTTCAGGTACACTGGGGGCGTACCACCCAGCCTCCTGCCCAGTTTTCTCTGAATCTGTCTTTGCTCATTAGTTCTCTGGTAAATGGGCTGGCCTCTGTGCCAGGTTTCATGTTGGGGATGCAGGTGGGATTCAGGCTCTGGACCTGCCTATTCTGGGGGCGGGGGTGTGGATGGGCAGACCCACAGAGCCTGGTGGTCATCAGCACGTGCTGGAGTCACACTTCCTAGTGAGGGTCTCCAGTAGAGGTCACTCGATCTCCTCTGTTTCATTTTTTTTCTTTCTTGTGGACTTGGAACCCATAGTAATACCTACTTCTTAGAGTTTTTGTGAGGGCTAAGTGCTTAGAATAGCAGCTGGCACATGATAAGGGCCATCTGGTTATTTGTTAAATAAAAATTCTGAGCTGGAAAGAGGAGTTGTGGGAGCTGAGATTCTGCCCTGGGGCATCCTGCCTCAGAACCTGAGGTAGTTGTAGGTGTTCCTCCGGGTGGGGAGGGCAGGGGAGGGAGGGCATTCAGGCAGAAAGCAAAATCCCAAGGCACGTGTTTCAGCAGGCATTGTCTGGAGAATTGGGAGCAAGTGGGTGTGGTAGGAGTGAGCTCAGTCTTTGGCTGCTGAGGGAGGGTAACTTCTGTGTCTCTCTGGTCGAGGAAGGGTTGTAGGCAGGCTGCGGTGGGCGTTGGTGCGTAAATGAGTCAGCTGGGCTCCATGCTCTGCTCCTGGCTGCCTCATTACCCAGCCGGCTGCTTTGCCTGCCCTGATGGAGGGATTGGCCTTTCTCTTTCCTCTGGGTTTCACCCTGGCTGAATCTGCTACACGGTAGGTCCTTTGTGAAAGTCTCTACTGAGCCAGGGGAGATAGTTCGAGTTCCTGGCACGAACCTTCCTCCGTTATTCTCTCCCCTTTGGTCCAGTGCCGGGCCCGTGCCCTGAGCCTCCACTTCTCCACAGGTGGTGGTCCTCACCAACACCCCCCTGGAGGACCAGCTGCGGGTCGGTGAGTTCTGTCACAACCGTGGCATCAAGCTGGTGGTGGCAGACACGCGGGGCCTATTTGGGTGAGTGCCCCCACCCTGGTTTCCCGACCCCTGCTGGGCCCGGGCCGAGACCCCTGAGCTCTCACGGCCCTGTCCCTCAGCCACTCGGGGTTTGGATTCCGTGTGTCCTTCTCTCCCCACGTGACATGAGCGCTGTGTGATTCCCAGCAGTGATGGGCAGAATTTGCTCAGCAAGTATTCGCTGCATCTCGAGGGACATGCGGGTCCCCGGGAGCATGGGACTCTGGGGCATCAGCCCTGTTGCCTCCCTTTACAGGCAGCTCTTTTGTGACTTTGGAGAGGAAATGATCCTCACAGATTCCAATGGGGAGCAGCCTCTCAGTGCTATGGTTTCTATGGTCACCAAGGTGAGGAGGCTAGCCTCAGGGCTCCGGGCAGGTGGATGGGCAGCAGCAGGCCTTCCGTCTGCTCCTGGTACCCTGAACCTGCCTCTGAGGCTCACTTCTCCTTTAACCAGGACAACCCCGGTGTGGTCACCTGCCTGGATGAGGCCCGACATGGGTTTGAGAATGGCGACTTTGTCTCCTTTTCAGAAGTACAGGGCATGGTTGAACTCAATGGAAGTCAGCCCATGGAGATCAAAGTCTTGGGTAAGCTAGGGCTGTGGAGGAATTGGGTGAGAGGATATGACCCTGGGCTCAGAGTGGGGGGAGACAGACACATGCTGCATGTCTGAGATGAACCAGAGACAGACCTACCCCCCTCACCCCCCGTCGAGGTCTAGCCAGAGTTGGTGGGCCTGGGATAGAGGTGCTGTCTTGAGTTTGAGCTGTTTGTAGAATAGGTCTCTGGTGTCTGCGCTGATAGGGAAAAGGTCTCTGGTGTTTGAACAGAGCAGATCAGAGGATCCATTCTTTTCTGAGCTGGTGTAAACAGGGAGCAGAGAATGTCTTCTAGTGTAGACTTGGATCCAAGGGCAGAGGGTCGCGTGGGTTCAGAGCCTGGGTCTTGGGCAGAGTGGAGATGGTTTCTGATGTCCGAGTAGAACCTGGCGTGGGGTCTTGGCTCCTGATGACTGGGCTCCCTGAAAATCCATGGATTTTTTCCCTTATCTTGAGGATATTGTGGGCTTTAGGGAGAGTGGGTAGCCTGACCTTTTTCCTATCTACATAGGTCCTTACACCTTTAGCATCTGTGACACCTCTAACTTCTCTGATTACATCCGTGGAGGCATTGTCAGTCAGGTCAAAGTACCTAAGAAGATCAGCTTTGTGAGTATGGTGGGTAGTAGAGGGTGGGGGTGGTTCTGGGCATTTCTAGGCTCTGATGCCCTGTCCCCCACAGAAATCCTTGCTGGCCTCACTGGCAGAGCCTGACTTTGTGATGACGGACTTTGCCAAGTATTCCCGACCTGCCCAGCTGCACATTGGCTTCCAGGCCCTACACCAGTTCTGTGCTCAGCATGGCCGGCCCCCTCGGCCCCGCAACGAGGTGGGTGAATGGGTGGGCCAGCCAGGGCAGGTGACCTTGGCACCGAAGGTCCACTGTGCCTGTCTACTCTCCCTCCTCTTTGCCCCTCCCCATCCCTCTTCCCACAGTGGCCTGACAGGTGCCCTCTTGGTTTCTTCTGCCCCACCAGGAGGATGCAACAGAGCTGGTGACCTTAGCCCGAGCGGTGAATACACGAGCCCCGCGAGCGGTGCAGCAGGACAACCTGGATGAGGATCTCATCCGAAAGCTGGCCTATGTGGCTGCTGGGGATCTGGCGCCCGTAAACGCTTTCATTGGGGGCCTGGCTGCCCAGGAGGTCATGAAGGTCAGCGTGGGTGGAGAAGCTCAGGGTCGGGGGTGTGGGCCAGGCACTTCTCTGACTCCATCACTTACTGTCCATCTGCCCCAGTTAACCACTGACTGCTTCTTCTCTCCTCTGCAATCCCCAGGCCTGCTCTGGGAAGTTTATGCCCATCATGCAATGGCTGTACTTCGATGCCCTGGAGTGTCTCCCTGAGGACAAAGAGGCCCTCACAGAGGACAAGTGCCACCCGGTATGCGAGTAGGGCCCACAAGGAAGATGCCATTGGGGGCATTTCTGGCGGGTTCCTCTGACCCTCCTCCCTTTGCACTCCTCAGCGCCAGAACCGTTATGATGGGC
The DNA here is from genome assembly GCF_022355385.1 of Mustela nigripes. Taxonomy (NCBI): domain Eukaryota; kingdom Metazoa; phylum Chordata; class Mammalia; order Carnivora; family Mustelidae; genus Mustela; species Mustela nigripes. Next base: position 83,114,619 of record NC_081575.1, on the reverse strand, counting down.
AGGTGGCCGTGTTTGGCTCTGACCTACAGGAGAAGTTGGGCAAGCAGAAGTACTTCCTAGTGAGTGTTTCCCTTTGATGCCCTCTACCTGTACCTCCCAGGCCTCTGGCCACCTATTCTTGAGTCTCCTGCCTCCCAAGGGAGAGTCTTCTGGTTCTGGTACCTCTGTTGTGGGCCTTTGGCCACGGCCTTCCCTCAGATAGCTCTGGGTTATTTCTTGTAGTTCTGGAACTTGAGGAAGTGGCACTAACCCCACTTCACCTCCCCTGTGGTCTTCAGGGGTGGTGGGGAGTGAGGAGTCATGCGTACCATCACACTTACCTGTGTTACCCCAGCCAGTCTCTGTCTCTCTTCTCTACTGCTTCCTAGGTGGGTGCAGGAGCCATTGGCTGTGAGCTGCTCAAGAACTTCGCCATGATTGGGCTGGGCTGTGGGGAGGGCGGAGAAATTGTTGTTACAGACATGGACACTATTGAGAAATCAAATCTGAACCGGCAGTTTCTATTCCGACCCTGGGACGTCACGGTGAGTGGGATGGGAGGGGGTGGGATTTTGTCCTCTGGCTTTCCTCCTGTCTCTTGTTTCCATATTTTCTGGAAAGGAGGGAGGCCTTTTTCTTCAACTCTTTCTCTCAGCTTCTCTGCATCACTGCATCATTCAGTAAACATTTCTTGACTATCCTTGCATTGGATCTGCAATTTTTCATCTCTTTTCTTTTTTTTATTCTTTTTCCTTGATCTCTTATCTGTGCTGGTTGGGACAGTGTGTTGGGGGTCCCCTAGACCACCCCCAGGTTCGATGATTGACTAGGAGGACTCAGGACTCAGCTTTTAGCTGTATTGATGGCTATGATTTCTTCCAGCAGAAGGATACAGAGCAAAATCAGCAAAGGGGAAAGGCACCCTGGGAGAAGTCTGGGGGAGACCAGGCACAGGCTTCTGAGACTCCTAGTGGAGTCGCACGGGATGCACTTAACTCCCCTAGTAGCGAGTTGTGACATCACGTGTGAAATGTTGCCAACCAGGGACGCTCATTAGCGACTCAGTGCCCAGGGCTTATACTATGGGCTATATGTACATACCTAAATTCCAGCCTTCCAGAAGGAAATCAGTTGTTCAGCAGAAACCACACTTTACATAAGCAGTCTAGGCACAGTGAACCACGCTTATCAGGTAAGGCATGGGGAAAACCCTCCCCAAATCCAGGTTCCCAGATGCCAACCAAGAGCCAGCCTTGGCAACAGGCCTTCCTAGGAGAACACTTGTGCTAGGTTCACTCTTCCCTGCCACATGGACACTGGGCTGTACACTGCTTGAGCTGCGAAGCCTTCCATGGCAGACGGTGTCATGTGTGCCTGCCCAGGATCTGTTCTCCTTTATGTTCATAGACTTTGTCACCAGGTAGCCATTGGCCTAGGCACTGTGCTCGGCACCTGGGATACAGCAAGGAAATAAAGGTGCTAAGAGAGTGAGGGCAGACCGGAAGCAATCTGTAAGGGTGAGGTTTGGGGTTTAACGTTGGTAAGTGCCCAAGCAAAGGGAAGTCAGACACACCCGGAGGATGGATTTGCAGGTTTGATGGTAGGGGTTAGGGAAGGGCTCAGTTCTGCAGGCCTGGAGGGTGGAAGGGTGTAGAGCACCCCCCACCCCCCAGAGCACTCCAGGCCAGGATCCTGATGGTGGGGAGAGAGATAGGAGGTGAGCTAGGGGAAATAGGGGCCAACTCCTTTTCCCCTCTGTGGAGGGGGTGGGGAGGTAGGGGGAGGGTTTTGAGCAGAGGAGGGATGTGACCTGACCTGGGCTTTGGCAGGATCCTGTTTTGTTTGAGAGGATGGATTCCACCCCTGAGTTCTGTTATCTGAAAGAACAGTACATGTTGGGTAGGCATAGAAACAAGAGTGACTGGCCTCTTGCCTCAGATCTGCATTTGTTCACTGCTTCCCTTTCCACTGAGCCCCTGCCACCTCTGTCACAGCTTTGGCTATGTGGTGCTGTCGGCAACTGTCTCCTAAATCAAGGAGCCTTCTGAACTTAGAGCCCTAGTTCTTTCTAAACTAAGTAGTCCATGTTTAGGAGGACAGTTGTATACAGGTTTGTTGGGTGAATACACGAATAACTGAGCCCCATGTTCCCATCCCGGCCTTGTCCCCTTAGAAGTTAAAGTCTGACACGGCTGCTGCAGCTGTGCGTCAGATGAATCCACACATCCGGGTGACAAGCCACCAGAACCGTGTGGGCCCTGACACGGAGCGCATCTATGACGATGATTTCTTCCAAAACCTGGATGGTGTGGCCAATGCCCTCGACAATGTGGATGCCCGTAAGTTTGGAGGCGGGCGAGGAGGTCGGGGCAGAGGCGGTATGCGCGTGCACGCGTGCGTGTGTATGTGTGTCCACTGTCGTTTTGCTATCCTCTATTGACTTTTTTTTGACACACACACACACACACACACACACACACACACACACGGTCTCCCATCCCCCACCCCTCCTCGTAGGCATGTACATGGACCGCCGCTGTGTGTACTACCGTAAGCCACTGCTGGAGTCTGGCACACTGGGCACCAAGGGCAACGTGCAGGTGGTGATCCCCTTCCTGACAGAGTCCTACAGCTCTAGCCAGGATCCGCCTGAGAAGTCCATCCCCATCTGCACCCTGAAGAACTTCCCCAACGCCATTGAGCACACCCTGCAGGTAATCAGCTGTGGGGGAAGAGGGGAGGGAGCAGGCTCCTTCTTGGCCGCTAGGCCCCCTCAGGTATCACCAGCCTAAGCTCAAGACGTGCTTTCTCTTGAAACCTTCCTCTCTCACTTCCCATCCAGCAGCCTGGGTCTCTAGAGTGATACATTCATTTTCTTTTATTTTGAGAAGTTGTCAACATGTAGAGATACACAGAGAGTGGTATGATGAATACTTAAATATCATTCCTCATGCAGATTTAATAGTTGAAGTTTTTGACACATTTTCTTAGATTGCTGTATTTTTCCTTTTCTACTGAAACGTATCACAGATATCACGGCATCTCAGTCCTTAATCGAATATGCTCTGCAAGGGACATGTGCTCTGCATAACAGGGTCTCTCGACCTTGGCATTATTGGCACTTGGGGCCAGATATTTCTTTGTCGATGGTGGGTGGCGTCCTCTGCACCGGCCAGCGCTTAACAGCGTCCCTGGCTTCCACCCACAGGATGCCATTAGCAATTGGGAATGTCTCCAGATGTTGCCAGGTAGCCCTCTCCCCTCCCCAGGGTGGGGGCAGCATCACTCCCAGGTGAGGACTGCTGCTGTCTAATCAAAACCCTGCTTTTGTGCTGAGCGAAATTAATGGTCGTTTCTTACTGCCTCCTGCAGTTACCTAGGTCTTTAATGCTCCTCTTCAGGTTTCCCCAGGTATTGCTCAGAGTGGCTTCAACAGCTAGTTTCTCAGGACAATCTTGTTTGTGTGATGCGTGTGCGCACAGCCCAGAGCTCCCGTCATCAGGCTGACTTTTTACAAAGTGAACACACCTAGGTGTCTGGCACCAGGGCCATGAACCAGAACCTGAGGGGTACCTGAAGAGAATGTACCCTTCTGTGCTATGAGAATGACCTGGTAGTCTTTGAGAACAGATTTCCAAATGTACCCTGAGGGGTACCTGAAGAGAGTGTACCCCTTGTGCTATGAGAATGACCTGGTAGTCTTTGAGAACAGATTTCCATATGTTTAGTTAGTTGGCCACTTTCCCCTCTGCCTGGAGTTCGAGAGTGGGCATGTTGATATTTGTGTCCCCATTGTGATCTCATGGGGTCGTGTGTGACTGGACACAGACAGCTCTCCATGCCTGACTCCTCTGAAATGAGGCTGAGAGCAATGTCGGCCCCTTGGTGTGGAAAGCACTTAGTCTTTCCTATGTATCTGGAGCAGGTTTAGGAAACTCTCCGTAACGTAGTAGTTTCTGGTTTCTCTTTTTCAACCTCGCCCAGTAGCTATTACTGTTACAGTATCTGTTTTAGAAAGGAGGGTGCAGGGGCGCCTGGGTGGCTCAGTGGGTTAAGCCGCTGCCTTCGGCTCAGGTCATGATCTCAGGGTCCTGGGATCGAGTCCCGCATCGGGCTCTCTGCTCAGCAGGGAGCCTGCTTCCTTCTCTCTCTCTCTCTCTGCCTGCCTCTCAGTGTACTTGTAATTTCTCTCTGTCAAATAAATAAATAAAATCTTTAAAAAAAAAAAAGAAAGGAGGGTGCAAAGGTAAGTGTTGCTGCGTGTTTCTGAAGTCCTCAAACTAGATACTAGGTAGCAGAGCTGGGCATTGAACCCAGACTCAGGCACTAGTGAATGCATTTACTGTCCTTAGGAATTTGCATAGTGCAGAACATCTGTCTTATTTCCCGCTCAGCCCAGAGCCTGTATGGTGGCGGCTGTTTCGATTTGGGTCTGAATTTTTTTTTCGGTTATGGTAAAATCTAACTAAAAATTTTTAATTGAGATATATCTTTAGTAAGGCACACAGATCCTAAATAATAATTTTTTTCACACATACGCTAGTGTAACCATTGCCCAGATCAAGTTAATTGGTTTTTAAATTGAGGTGCGGGAGGGTGGGGGAGTGGGGAAGGTTAGGGAGCAGTGGCAGAGGGCTTCCCTGTTCTCCGAGCAGCGGTGTTCTAGTTGGATACATTCGCTGATGGTCTGTCTAATGACTAGTCCCTGGTTGTCAGCCGCCACTCCATGTCGTCCATCTGCTCTGTCTTCCAGTGGGCGCGGGATGAGTTTGAAGGCCTCTTCAAGCAGCCGGCAGAAAACGTGAATCAGTACCTCACGTAAGTATCCAAGCGACCCTTCGGCCTGTCCCTAGCCTGCCCGCCAAGGCGTCCTGCCTGCTTTCCTCACCAGTGATGCCCGGCACCAGGCCTGCTTACTTGGCAGATGAATTGGGGAAGGCTCGGGGTCTTGTACCTCTGGGGGTCAGGGCTAGCTTTCCGTGGAGGAAGTAGAGTGGTGCTGGAGCCCACTGCTAGGGCCGAGGTGTAATCCTGCCCCTCTGACCTCCTCCCAATTCCCAATAGAGACCCCAAGTTTGTGGAGCGGACCCTGCGGCTGGCAGGCACCCAACCCCTGGAGGTGCTAGAGGCTGTACAGCGCAGTCTGGTGCTGCAGCGGCCGCAGACCTGGGCCGACTGCGTGAGCTGGGCCTGCCACCACTGGCACACCCAGTACTCCAACAACATCCGGCAGCTGCTGCATAACTTCCCTCCCGACCAGGTAATGCCTGTCTGCTGGCCCCGTTGGGTGTAAGGCCTTTTCCCGACGCAGGAACCTGCTGCGGGCTCTCCCCATGCTCTTCGCAGTCAGGAGGCCGGCTGCAGCAGGTGCCTCAGGTACCTCAGGGCCTAGGGCTCTCCACAGATGGATTAAGTCTGACCTGTTTTTCCCGTTGCCTTCCCTTTGAGCAAGAGACTTGTGTCCTTGTTTCCTTTGCCTGTGGCGTGCTCTGAGTCCAGCTCAACCCCCAGGGCCATACTGATTACAGAGGAGAAATTTGGTAGTCATTCGGTAGTCGTGGACACAGGAATGTGCATGGGTTCGCCTCCCGGCTCCATTTGCACTGGGGCAAGTCACATAGCTTCCTCTGCAGTTTGGTCTTCCACATGCAAAGTAGACAGAATAGCAGTCTACCTCACGGGTTTTTGTGAGGATTTACTGGTACTTACTGATAGGAAGTTAGTACAGTGCCTGGCAGTCCGTCAGAGTTCGTGAGGTGGCTGCATGTCTTGCACGAAGCAAGGGCCCAGGAATTGGTAGTTGTCTGCTCAGTGAGGGCCCCTGGTTCAGCCTGGTGTTGGAACATCCATCTACAGGACCCTACAGTCTGGGTCTTTCATGACTGACTCCAGGATCCTGCATGTACCCAGCTAGGAGTTCAGCTTGTTAGAGGGGCCTCTGCTCTCAAGTCCTGCCCCTCAGAAATCTCTTTGCTCTTTTCCTTCAGCTCACAAGCTCAGGAGCTCCATTCTGGTCCGGGCCCAAACGCTGTCCACACCCACTCACCTTTGATGTCAACAATGTAAGTCTCTTCCCTGGGATGTCTTTGGGTCAGGCGGAGGGTGGGTGAGAGGGAAGGAGGCCGAGACGCGTCAGGAGAGAGCCGATGTCCTCACCCTTCTGGGCCCTGCCTTCCCCCAGCCCCTGCATCTGGACTACGTGATGGCTGCCGCCAACCTGTTTGCCCAGACCTATGGGCTGACGGGCTCTCAGGACCGAGCTGCTGTGGCCACACTCCTACGGTCTGTGCAGGTCCCCGAGTTTACCCCCAAGTCTGGCGTCAAGATCCACGTCTCTGACCAGGAGCTGCAGAGCGCCAATGCCTCAGTTGGTGAGGGTGTTTGGCCAGTCGGCTGCCCAGGCCAGCTTCCCCACCAGTTCTCTGCCCCTGGCTCTGCTCTGCCACCCCAGGCCTGAGACTTCCCCACACCTTCCTTTGAGCCTCCCTTCTTCCAAAGTGTGGAGAAGTTTGGTCAGTTGGGACAAATTGTCTCCCTCACTCCTTCTCCCCCACTCTTTGGTCTTTTGTGTGTATTTGCCTTGCAAAAAGATTTTCTCTCTATTTCTTTTGTTTATGTTTCTCTGGGAGCTGTGATCTCCACCAGTGGTCTCTCTCCCTTGACATCTGGTCCCTGTATGCCTCTTCACCCTAATACTGCTCTCCATGTTATCTTTCCTTGGCATTCCCTACCCATCTCCCTCTGCACGTCTCTCCTCTTCGACTTCCCATTTCTCTCCATCTCTTTCAGCTCATGATGCATATTAGGTGAGGGCCCAAATAGTGACCCTCAGGCTTTTCAGGCCAGAGTGTCTGCAGTCAATCACCTGTCACGGTTGAAGTACAAAAGCAGCCATATACAATGTGTAAATAAATGAACGTGTGTGGCTGTTTTCCAGAAAAATTTTATTGATAGAGCAGGTGGTGGGCTGACTTTGGCTCAGGGCCGTAGTTTGCTGACCCCCAGCCTGTGGATTTGATCTGTCTTGCCCTTCCTACCTCTCCCTGTCCATGGCCTAGATACCACATCTGCAGCTCTGTGGCTCCCCCTGCTCCTTCCATGCTCCCCATTTCCTCTCCATCGATCTTCTCCCTTCTCCTGTTATCTCCCCATCTCCCTTCCCAAGTCTCTACCCCCTCATGTTCCTCTCCGTATATTTCTTCCCGTCTTTCCTTCCACGTTTTTCTTCACTTCATCCCTTTATTTCCATTTTTCTCCTCGCATACATAGGTATATACATGCATATAGCTGCCTAACCATATGTGAGATCTGTGTAATGTACGTAAGGTATGTGTGAAACGTGTGTAAATGATATATATAAAGTGTGTATGAAATACATCTACATGTCTCATGCCCCATTCTCCTCTCTTCCTTTTTCCCCTTCCCCATATCTTTCCTCTGTCTCTGTGTCTGTGTGTTCCCCCCAATACCCTCTCTGTATATTTTTTTCATACCCCTGTTGCCCCCCCCAAAGCCATATTTTCCGTGTCTCCCCACCTCTTTCTATAACATTCTCCCCAAGATCTACAGCTCTCCCATGTGGATCTGTCCATGTCCACTTCCTCATGATGTCTTCCTTAGTGTCTCTGGAGAGCTCGCTCTCTCCATATACCTACCCCCATTCTGTCTCCTTCAGGTTTGTGCTCTCTTGTCCTGCTCTATCTCTCCGCCTTGCACCTCCTCTCTCCCAGGATAGCTTTCTTTTTCAGGTCTTCTCTACCTGAACATCTTTTGCCCTCCCAGACCCCGCCCCCACCCCAGCTCCTGTCTCCATCTCAGACACTGGCCTGGGATCTAAAGGGTCAGTGGTGTCCCTTTCTTCCTGCAGATGACAGCCGTCTCGAGGAGCTCAAGGCCACACTGCCCAGTCCAGAAAAGCTCCCTGGATTCAAGATGTATCCCATCGACTTTGAGAAGGTGCTGGATGGGGGCCCTGGGTGGGTAGGGGGATGGCCCAGACAGAACGGGTTTGTGGGGATCTGGAGGCAGCCCCAGGCCTCTACCGGGATTGCATCATGGGCCTGCCACATGGCCCTGAACGTATGTATAGACGGTCCCAGCCTTGCCTTTGTGATCTCAGAGAACCCAGCAGGTAACTGTAGTGGAGGATACTTGTGTCCCCAGGGGCCAGGAATCCTTTTCCTCCTCCAACTCTGATCCTCTCGCCATCTCCCTGCCCTTTCCCTTCTCCCTCCCCTACTCATAAAAGGATGATGACAGCAATTTCCATATGGATTTCATTGTGGCGGCATCCAATCTCCGGGCAGAGAACTATGACATTCCCCCTGCGGACCGGCACAAGGTGAGGGGAGTCTGGACCTGATTCCACACCCACACCCAGCCTCACGCTTTACCCCTCCCCCAGGCTTGAGTACTCCACGTTCCATTCGTTCTTTGTAGGCTCTGCGCCTCCTCTATCTTAACTATCACATGTCTTGATCCTTCTGCCTCACAGAGCAAGCTGATTGCAGGGAAGATCATTCCAGCCATTGCCACGACCACAGCAGCTGTGGTTGGCCTTGTGTGTCTGGAGTTGTATAAAGTGGTGCACGGGCACCGACAGCTTGACTCCTACAAGAATGGTTTCCTCAACTTGGCCCTGCCCTTCTTTGCCTTCTCCGAACCCCTTGCGGCACCCCGTCACCAGGTAAGGGCCTGCATCGGGGCTGATGGGTTTGAGTGCGATGTTTCTCTGTAGAGCTGGCTTTGGTTTGCTTTCATAGCCTGTCACCATGTGAGGGTTTCTGTGAGCGTGCACCTACTCCCTTTGTGCACACATTATTCGTTTATTCATTTAACCTATTCTGTGCTAAGCACTGAATCTGCCTTTGGAAGCCCTTAGAAAAGATGGTATCTTCTAATTGTATCCTAAGAGATTATTAATAACATAATGATAGCAACTGACATTTATTGGGTGCTTATTATGATAAATACTTTCACTTGCTTCATTTGTTAATTCATTTCAACTATTTACTGAGCACCTGTGTGCCAGGTATTCTTGTAAGGGCTAGGTTTGTTCATTTGTGCACTAGATTCTATAAATAACATGATAAATGATCTTAGAACCTCCAAAAAAGACCACGGTAAGGAGGACTTGAGTACCAGGTGGCAAGAGGATGGGTTGGGGCCTTATAAACGTGGGATGGTCAGGAAAGGCCCTGCTGAAAAGATGATCTATGAGCCCAGACTTGGAGAAGGGGAGGAGGCAGACCACACAGGCTCCTGGAGGGGAGAGCATTCCAGGCAGAGGGATGAGCCTTTCCAGGGGTCCCAAGGTAGGAGAATGCCTGGCATGTTTAGGAAGAATAACTTGTTCGAACAGAGTGAGAGAGAGGATGGGAGATAGGAGATGAGAACAGAGCAGGCTCCCAATGACTAGGCCATGTTGGTCGTCGGTCACCAAAGGGCATCAGTGCTAAGGGTGCAACAGAAGCCGCATGTTTTTGACAAAGGAGGCTTGCAGTCTGACTAATGTTAGCCTGAGCAATGGGGGGGTTGGGGGGAGTGTGGGGGGACAGCGAGGACAGGACTGACGGGGCCAGACCCTGTGGTGGCCTGCAGCCCATCAGCCCAGTCCTTGTCCCGCAGTACTATAACCAGGAGTGGACGTTGTGGGATCGCTTTGAGGTCCAGGGGCTGCTGCCTAACGGTGAGGAGATGACGCTCAAACAGTTCCTGGACTACTTTAAGGTGAGGCCCCTCTCTCACTCTCATCCCACCTGCAGGCAGAGTATGCAGGCAAGGCTTGCTGGGCCGTCCGCCCACATGACACTGCTGTCTCCCTTCCCCCTCCTCCAGACAGAGCATAAATTGGAGATCACCATGCTGTCCCAGGGTGTGTCCATGCTCTACTCCTTTTTCATGCCAGCCGCCAAGCTCAAGGAACGGTTGGATCAGCCGTGAGTTGGGGGGGGGGGGGGGGTCCCACTTGCAGCTTTTCCACCCCAGTTCACTGCCCTTCCCCTCTGCCCCCCCCTCCCCACCCTCCTCCCTTGCTTTTTGCCTCCCTGACCCTCTGCTCCTCTGCCCCCCAGGATGACAGAGATAGTAAGCCGTGTGTCGAAGCGAAAGCTGGGCCGCCATGTGCGGGCGCTGGTGCTTGAGCTGTGTTGCAACGACGAGAGCGGCGAGGACGTCGAGGTCCCCTATGTACGATACACCATCCGCTGACCCCTGTCCGCGCCTGTAGGCTGGCCCCAGCTCCCCTCCCCACCCTCAGCCCAGGGCTCCCATCGGGCCTCTGGCAGTGGCCCAGCTAGCCACGCCTGGTGTTCCCTCCTCTTTCCCCTCCCTGCACCCCTCATGCCGCTGCTTTCTACCTTGTTTGGAACCTGAATCCTAATAAAGAATTATTAACCCAGATGGGGCATGCCCTGCTGCTTCCAGGGAAGGAAGGGACTTCTGGAGCGGTTCTGTTCAGGTGGTAACCCACAGGGCTCAGCCCCATCCCAACTGCCAGTTGCCTGGGCAGAGAAAATGTGGGAATTACCACATTGGAAAGAGATGGAGGCATAGAGCACAGGTACCTGGGTCCGCGTGACTATATTTGAGCTGGATTCGAATTCCACCTTGTCCAGCTCTCCAGCTTCTAACTCCCTGCCATGTTGATTTTGAGAGGTAGTAGGAGTCGTGTTTGAGCAAACCCTGTAACTTTAACCTTGTTCTTTCCGCGAAGAAGAAAGTCCCCTGTGACCCATCAGCCAGGGCTCGGTCAGCATGGCTTATGTCCCTGCAGAGACAGATCCCTTCCCATCTGGCTTAAACCCCTGAGCCCTTGGACAAGTCTTCACCATCCTGGTTCCCAGTACCAGGAATGCCTATGGAGCCCTTGTTCAGCTTCCCAGCTGCAGGGGGCCTGAACAACTCTGTTGGACTGAGGAATGTCCATGACTATGCAGACTTTGCAGTTTTTAATGAAAATATTTGGCTGAGAACATCTGTGGAGGAAAAGACCCTTTCCCACTCCACCCTTCTCCCTCCTCAGGTCTGGTCTGCTTGTCCCTAGGCCTCCTACCTTTGCAAAGAGAGCCAGCTGTGGGTTGTTGATTGGTTGGAGCAGGCTCACCACAGTGCTGCTCCCACCCCGCCCCTGCCCTCAGGACTGCAGAGCTGCCCATGCTAGTCCTTGGTCTTGACTGAGGGCTCCAGATAGTTGAAAGCACCAATCAGACTGGCCACCTGGTGCCTGGGGATGCCACTCATACCTCTCCCTCACCCAGCCAGAAGCCCAACTTATTTCTCCCACTTAAAAAACAGACCCCTCATTCCTTCATTCATACCTAGGGTACTGGGAATAGCACAACCTATCCCTGAACCTGGCCTGACACTCCTCACAGCTTGCCCCCACATCTGCCACCTCCCAGGCCAGCTCTAGACCCCAGGCACAGCCTATGCCCCTGTCTGCCTCCCTCATGATTATTTTTTCCCTGGCCTGCTCTGCTTAGGTTACCTCATCCTTCCATACTTCCTTTTTATTCCCCTCTAGGATGTTGGAGACTGAAGTGCTTTACCTCTAGCATCTATTAAGTGGTGATGCTGTTTAGGTCAAGTGGAGAGGTTTTCCTGCCAGAGGTACTTTCTCCATTGCCGTTTAAGAGTTCCCCAAACACTCCACACCTTGATCCACTGCTGCTACCATCTGACACTTGAACACAAACTTCTGCCCCCTTTCAATACTATCCCAGCTCCTCGCCCACTATCTCCCCCCCATTATAACTCGTGATTCTCCAGACACTTCTGTGCCTTTGTTCACCGCCGAACTCCTGGATCACCTTCCTCTCTCATTCGTACCTGAAACGCTTCTTGATCAAGAAAAGCTTCAGCAGGAACCCCTGAATCCTGGTTACATCTCAGTACTCCCCCATGTGCCATTTTCTGTCCTGTTTGGCTACCATTGTAACACCCAACAAGATAGAAGACCAGAGTTCAGTGGGCAGGGTTTGGGTCACTTCACTGGGCCCCCTGCACCAGGCAGGCACAAAGGGAAGGGTGTTACATGGTTGTCTCTTGACCTAGAGCTATTTGCCATCGAACATTTGCCCCAACATTTGTTGAGTGCTTACTATGGGACAGGCACTATTCTAGGCATTGGAGACAACAATGGATAAAAAATTTAAAAAAAGGGGCGCCTGGGTGGCTCAGTGGGTGAAGCCGCTGCCTTCGGCTCAGGTCATGATCTCGGGGTCCTGGGATCGAGCCCCGCATCGGGCTCTCTGCTCAGCAGGGAGCCTGCTTCCCTCTCTCTCTCTCTGCCTGCCTGTCTGCCTACTTGTAATCTCTCTCTGTCAAATAAATAAATAAAATCTTAAAAGAAAAGAAAAGGTTTAAAAAATAAATAAATAAATAAATAAATAAATAAAAATCCCTGCCTTGAAGGGTGTGTGTAGGTGTGTGTGGGGGGCGGGGGTGCCTCATGTTCTGCTAGGGTGAGACCCAGAACAAACACAAGTAAATTGTAGTAAGTTGACAAGTCATTCAGAAGGTTTGTAGGGCTAGGTCTGGGGGTCTCGAATGGGATGCAGGTAGACATTTTTAAATAGGGTATTCAGGGAAGGCTTCATGAAGGTGACATTAAAGCAAGGACTTGGAAGAAGTGAAGGGATGAGGCATGTGAGTATCTAGAAGAATATTCCTGGCAAAGGGAACAGCAAGTGCAAAGTCCCTGAGGCTGGATTGTGCCTGCTTTATTCAAAAACAGCTTGAAGGGAACAAATGCGTCTGGAGCGGAGTGAGAAGAAGTGAGTGAAAGGAAGAAGAGTAGGAAATGAAAATGAGGTCAAAGAAGTAATGGACCTGATGGTCTAGCCCACGGTGGACTTCTGTCTTTGTCAAGTATTTCCACTCCCATCGTGCTCTGATAACCCTCGCTAGTATGAACCTTACTAGAATACTCTAACTGGTGTGATCAAGGCTGCCATAAAAAGAAGCCCAGAAGAGGCGGGGAAGCTGGCTTTGGACTGAGATGCAGTGTAAGGATGTCCCAGAAGGCCTGCCAAAAGCTGCCGCCATTTGAGCCAGGCTTGTTGACAGTGTAGGAGTTTTCCAGGCATAGAGGAGTGAGGGCTTAAGGTGTGCTGGCAGTGCTTGACACACAACAGGCGCTCAATAAATAAAACAAAACCGCAGACCTGGGGAGAGCCACGGGCGGGGTTCTGGCAGACAAGAGGTAACAGAGCTGGCAGGCAAGAAACCCAATTCAGGGTGCATACGCAAATACTCGCGTGAGGCGGAAAAGAGGTCTCCTCCCGACCCAAAGCCCCAAGCATGCGCAGTAACGCACCTTCCTCTCTTAAGGTCCGCCTTCCCTCTTTTCTCAGCCTAGGCTCCACCCCGTGCGTCTTGCTGGGGTGGGGGGGAATGGGAGGGGTTTAGAGGAGGGGCGAAAGACGATTGAACGCTCTTTTGACCAATCATCTTGCAGAATATTCGGCCTGTGGCGAGAGAGGCGCTCCGAACAAAAAGAAGTGTCCGCCCCCGGCGCTGAAAGCCAATGAAAACCTGGCGGAGGCGTGGCACGGATCAGTGAAATCACGCCTCTTCAGCTCAGCCACGCCCTTCATTCTTGCTCTGCCTCACCCCAGGGGGCAAATCCGATTGGCTGGGCGACAACCTCAAAGGGCGGGGCCGCACACGTTCACAGTGGGAAAGAGCTGGAGGAGGTGGGGGGGGGGGGGTGGGGGGGGGTTAGACTCTGTCCTATCTAAGGTGGTAAAGGCCAATGATTCTCCAGGCCGCCTCTCCTAGAAAAGTCATCTTCTCGCGAACCTTTGAAATTCCTGCCTTCCGAGGCACCTCAAGGGACTCAGACTGACTGCCTCATCTGTCTTTTTCCTCCTTGCCAAAGTCCCGTTTGCCACCATGGGAATGTACCAAGTGAGACCAAGTAGGGGGACCGAGTGGTGACCGGCACGCTGGTTACCGGCTGCTGCCCACCTTGGCACTAGCAAACTTCTAGCAAGATCGGAACTGAGTACTAAGCAACCTCTACACTTCCCCCTGGCGCCGTTCCAGGGCTGGCGCCACATTCCCCGGTGGGCGCGCAATGGCCGGGCCCCCTCCCGCTGCGGACGGGTCTTTTGGTACATGCAGTCCGAGGTGAGTCCCCTCCTTCCCCACTTCAGCCTTTTCAGCGCGTGCGTGCGCATGCGTGGAGCGCGGCGCGCGAGGCGGTTGGGCCGTTGGGTGTTCGGCCCTGGGATCTGCCGCGTCTCCGCAAGCAGTCGGCACTGAGCCGCGAGCCGCCGTGAGCTCTCGGGTTCGAGCGGGCGCCAGCGAGCCCGGGGGCATCGCCCGCAGCGGCCAAGCTCATGGCCGGCTGAGCGGGACGCCGCCTCCGCCTCAACCGCCGCCGCCGCCGCCGCCTCCTCCTCCTCAGCCGGCGGCGGCCCGGGCCCAGCAGCCATGGCCGAAGACTACTGGGACGGGCGCCTGCGGCGAACAGGAGGAGAAGGAGGTCGCGCGGCCTCAGCCCGGGCCGCCGCCCCAGGCGCCGCCGCGCCGGCCCCGCGGCGCTGAGGTTGCTCGCGCGCCCCCGCCGGTGAGCGCGTCCCCGAGACGTGGGGTGGGGGCTGCCCATCTTCTTGCAGAACCAACCCAGACCCCGGGCGGTGCCCAGGGGTCTGGGCTGCACCCCTGGCATGTGCCCCCTCCCCCAGCGAATTTCCCAGAGTGCACCGGGGCGGGGGGTCATTCGGGGCCTCCCTGACCTTGGCCCCGCCCTGGGCCCGGTCTGGGAACTGGGGATGGGCAGTCCTGTGGGTGCTAATGGGGAGCAGGGTGATCAAAGGACTAGAGGATGTGGAAGTGGGTGGTGAAAGACTCGAGCTTTGCTAATGGCCTGAGCTGTGGAGGGGTCGGAGCGTGTGATAAGTCTTAACCGCTGTGTAGGGCTTGAGGCCCAGCGTGTGCTAATGGAGGGGGGCAGTGAAGGGCCCCGACGGTGTGTGTTGGGGGAGAGCATGTTAGGAATGCTGAGGTATGCAAACAGGGTTATAGGTGTGGAGAGACCCCCGTGTGTGTTAATGGGGGTTAAGGTGGTAGAGATAGCAGAAGGGATGCTAATAGGATCAGGGCTCTGAAGTCCTGTGTGTGTTACTGAGCATCAGGATGGTGTCAATACTGTGTATTCGTCCGTGAGGGACTGCAGCGTGCTGGGGTCCAGAGAGTGCTCATGGAGGTCAGGGTAGTCGAAGAACTCCGGTGTTGAGTGTTGCTAATGGGGGTCATAGCTGTAAAGGGTACATGTGTGTGTTAATAAAGGCTGGGTAGTATGAGGCCCAGGATATGCTAATGGGGACAGAGTGGTGGAAGACCCGAGCCTGTGCTACTGAGTACCAGAAGTTATGGATATATGTGAGGTGGGAGGGCACAGTGGTGAGGAAAATGTCTTAGCACTGTAAGAGGTCCAATATATTAAGGATCAAGATGGGGTGTGTGTCCCCGAGTCCATTCGTCCCCAACCATCCATGAGGACGGGATGTGAGACTCCAGGATGCGATAAGGGACAGTTACATATGAAAACCTAGTGACCAGCCTTGGAGGTGCTTAAATGTGTGCCATGGGGAAGAGTCAGAGCCGTATCAGGTCTGGAAAATGCTAGTGATCGTCAGAACGTTGTGAAGACAGTGTGCTTTTGTCCATGGGGGGCTGGGGTGTGTTGAGGTTCCAGGGGGTGCAGTAAGGAGAATCGGGATTGTGAAGGGGTTCAGGTGTGAACCAACAGGCATTATAGGTGTGAAAGATTTGAAGCAAAGAGAAATAAAGGACAGGAATATGTGAAGGTCTAGGTGTGATAAAGTGGATTCAGAACCATGGAGGGCTGAAGTGTGTGCTAATGGTGCTCCAGGCAGAGTGAAGACCTGGGTGCGCTAATGAGGGCCAGGCCATTATAGAACACTGTGTTGGTATGTCCCTGGGGAATGGGGCTGAGTGAAGGGTTCAGGGTGTGCTAATGGGGAGGCACTGTGTGAGGCCCAGTGTGTGCTAATAGAGGTCAGGGTGAAGTGAAGGTCCAGCTTGTGCTGATGGGGGGTGGTGGGGACAGGGTAGTGAGAGGACCAGAACATGGGTTTACTGATAGTTTTGCCTGAGTGGGCAAAACAGGTCAGGGACTGGCAAGTTTCACCTCATGTTAATGAGATTCAGGGCAGTGTGAAGGTCCAGTGAGTGCTAATTTGGGTCAGCTGTAGAGGGTCCCAAGTGCATGTTAATAGGGGTCAGAATCATGCACAGGGAACAGCGTGTTAATGGGGGTAAGTGCTTTAGAGAAGCTAACGGGCAACTTGGCCTAGGAGGCACCCAAGAATGTGGCAGTGAGAGTTAACTTTGAGGGGCCCGAGCCTATGCAAACAGTGCTCTGCTCTGTTGGGGCTTCCTGTGCTGATGGGGGTTAGAAATAAATGGGGAAATTGCAGGTGCTGTTAAAATGCAGGGAGGCCTTTTTGAGGGGCCAGTTTATGCTTATAGGTTTCTGGACAGGATGAGGATGTTGTGTTTTCGGTGCGAGTTGTGTGGTGACCGTGATGACTAGAGTATGATGACTATGTCTTCAGTGGACAGTGTGGTGTGAGGTGATGAGTGCCTTTGAGGGTGAGAGTATTCTGAGGATGGGTGTATGTCCTCGGAGGGTCAGGAAGGACATATGCCCTTTTTTTGAGTGGAGTTGTGTATCCAGTTTCTTGTTCCTTCCTTTACTATTCTGAACCCTTAAAAAGCTCAGAAAATGGAAATAATAATATTTAAAAGTTTTGTTGTATATTAATGTTCAAGTGTCTCTGTTCACAAAGGTCTGCCCAGGGCACCCCTGCTGGGAATGTTACGTGATACACAGATTTTGTATCCTGTCTTCCTAAAATCCCCCCAAAACTGAATTCTGGAACATGTTCAGCTCTTGGAGTTTCCAGTTAAAGGTTATGGACCCTGGCTCCTTCTGGCTCCCTCCTCATCTTCCATCCAGCCCTACTTAACGTCCCCACAGATGCCCCATTCCCTGCCACTACAGGCAAAGCCGACTGAGTATTTGTACCATGGATGCAAGACTGCCTTTGGGGCTGGCCATGCTTCTCCTTCTTCAGCTTCAGGTCCAGTGTTCGGCCTGCTGGATCAGGATTTTTGTGGTTCTCCTGGGTTCTCTGAATGGACCTCATCCTCTTTGCTGGGGTCTCTCTGCTAGGCTGGCACCTCTGCTCCTCCTGGGGGTGGTGAGGCCAGGCAGGCAGAAGCAGGGTATAGGGACCAGTGGGGTAAGCGTCTGATTTCAAGGTAACAGATGACCCACTTCTCTCCTCGAATCCAGCCCCACCTCATCCTCCCACCTCCTCTCTAGCTCTATTTCCCTTGGGCCCAGGGCCATCTTAGGCCCGCTGTGAGTCCAGATGGTTCCTAGGCCAGGTCTTTCCCCCACCTTGCTGGCCTGGAGCCCAGGAGGAAGCAGAAGAAGGCCAGCCTAAGCCTTTTGGTGGCCCTGTTCCCTCCAGCGGCCCCATCTAGGTCATCTTCCTGCGATGCCAATGTCCCTGGGCCACATTTTCTGGAGTTGTTCACAAGTAGCAGACCTACCCTGCCCATCCGGGTGGGGATTGGTCTTAGGCCCTCAGCCTTCTGATTCATTAATTTCTGCCATAAGCACTTTTTGAGCGTCTACTCTGTGTCAGTCACTGTTCCAGGTCCTCAGGATATAGCCGTGACCTAAACAGACAGAAATCTACCCTGGCGGAGCTGATCTTCTAGTTATGGCGGTGAGGAGACAGACAGTTAAGAATATAGAAACCAATAAGTAGGTGGTATCATTTCTGAGGAGGTGATAAGTGCTGGGGGGATAATTTGGCAAAGTAAGGGGGAGCTCAGTATGGTTGAGATTTTAAGTAGGGTTATTTGTGGAGGATTATCCATGGAAAAGGTGGTATTTGAGCAAGGGTCTGAAGAGGGTGAGGGAGTGAGCTATTTTGAAATCTGGGGGAAGGGTATTCCATGCACCAGGAGCAGCCAGTGCAAAGGGCCTGAGATGGGACGGCTGGTTGTGGTTGCAGAACAGCAACTGGCAGTAGTTGTGGGGGGAGGTGAGGCCAGGAAGCTAATGGGGTGAATAGGATAAGACCTTGTGGGCCACCCTTGAGGACTGGGACATTTATTTGGGGTGATAAGGGAGATGTGCACTCTCAAGTAGAAAAAATTTTAATAAGGCCTGGCTTATAAAAATCTTGAGTGGGACCCATAGGGTCCCAACCTGGTTGAAACTTTCCATGAGCCCTCAGGACAGCTGGTGTCCATTGAGATTCAGCACTCCCCACAACCTACCCAGTGGTTGGGTCTGGGCAGGACTCCCCTCTCCATACACCCCTCACTTGAGTAGACCAGTGGGGTAGTCCACTTAGTCACCTTGACAATGGTTGCTGGGGAAGGCGGGCGGGTCCTTATGGTTGTGGGGAACATTCTGCCTTGGCAGTTGGGGGGTGATGTGGGGCTGGTGCCGGCGGAACATGCCATTCTATGGGCGAGTCCAGGGCCGTATTGGTGGCCCCTCAGTCCTGGGAGAGCGCCTCGCCCCACCCACAGCTGGGCCCATTACCGCCACTGCACCTGAGAATGCCTGCTGTGGGGGCCTTTGTTCCCACACTGAGGCTGCCCCCATAGAGGCCAACAGTCCACCAGTTGGGCCCTTGCCCTCAGCCAGCCACCCAGGCCTCAACACCCAGGTGTGCTACTCAGGAGTGCGGTCCCCAGGGGCTGGCTGTAGGTGGGTGGGCACTGACAAGGGTCCCCATCTGTGCCAGGTTTCTGGGAATCCCAAGTGTTTCAAGGCCTCCACAGTGGTTGGGTGGGCACTGACACAGGTTTGTGTCCGTGTACCTCACTAAGTTGTCTTGGGCTTTAGAGGGCCCGTGATGGTCAGGCAAGTGCTAACGTGGGACCCATTCCCATCTATCCCTCCTGCTCAGGTCGCCATGGATCGGATGAAGAAGATCAAGCGGCAGCTGTCGATGACACTCCGAGGGGGCCGAGGTGTGGACAAGACCAATGGTGCCCCTGAACAGATAGGCCTGGATGAGAGTGGGGGTGGCGGTGGCAGTGACCTTGGAGAGGTACCCACTCGTGCCGCTCCTGGGGAACCTCGCTCCGGACGGGGCCCACTCAGCTCTGCACCAGGTAGGTCCACTGATCACTCCTGCCCCCAGCACTGGTCCCCAGGAGCTGCCTCCCAGCCTAGTTCCCCTTAGACTTGTATTATTTCCGTTTTCCTTTCTCTATTCTCTTTCCCTCCCTGCCATCCTCTCAGCACCCTCTATCTGTCCATCTGTGTCCCTCTCCTTGGCTTTGTGCCCAGGCCTCAGGGGGAGGAAGCGTGCCCTGCCTGCTGCAGCTGCCCCAGCCTTCCCTTTGCCCTTCCCCTGCACTCCGCTATGGCCCCCTCAGGCCTACGGGTGCCTGCCTGCCCTGGGCCAGCACCAGTCTCAGCTCACCCCTGGAATGGGGGTGCTCCACTAGGTGACTATTGCCCCTCTACCCCTACTCAGCCCACCGCGACCTGTCTGAACCTTCCTGGGCCTTGCCACCCTCGCCTGAGGGACTCCAGGCGGCGTGGGGGGTTTGTGTGTATTTGTGTGATGAAGCAGTGTGTTCCGCAGGGGAGGGGGTTCCTGGGGCTCTGGACCTCAACTGGTCTGCCCTCCTCCCCCTGTCCTCACTACCAGAGATTGTACATGAGGACTTGAAGATGGGGTCTGATGGGGAGAGTGACCAGGCTTCAGCCACGTCCTCGGATGAGGTGCAGTCGCCAGTGAGGGTGCGCATGCGCAACCATCCCCCACGCAAGATCTCCACCGAGGTGCTTAACCCTGTCTGGCTGGTGGTGGGACGAGAGAAGAGGGTGGAACCCGGGAAGGTGGCACTCATGGTCTTCCCACCTGTCTTGCCTTCTAGGACATCAACAAGCGCCTGTCACTCCCAGCCGACATCCGGCTGCCTGAGGGCTACCTTGAGAAGTTGACCCTCAACAGCCCCATCTTCGACAAGCCCCTCAGCCGCCGCCTCCGCCGCGTCAGCCTGGTGAGCGTCTCCTGCTTCTGGCCTCGCCTCACCTCTGCCCACTTCTCTCTTCCCCGGCCCCTCCCGTGTGCCTGCTTCAATCTGCCCTTTTACCCCACAGTCTGAGATTGGCTTTGGGAAACTGGAGACGTACATCAAGCTGGACAAGCTGGGTGAGGTGAGAGACAATCGGGAGGCCTGTGGTGGGGATAGGGGGCCGCGAGAGCTTCCTGTAGCCTCCAGCTCCTTTCCTGTCACTCTTCCTCACACTCCAGGGTACCTATGCCACCGTCTACAAAGGCAAAAGCAAGCTCACAGACA
Source organism: Mustela nigripes (assembly GCF_022355385.1). Lineage (NCBI taxonomy): Eukaryota > Metazoa > Chordata > Mammalia > Carnivora > Mustelidae > Mustela > Mustela nigripes. The sequence goes on along the minus strand of NC_081575.1, from coordinate 83,094,258 downwards.
ACCTTGTGGCACTCAAGGAGATCAGACTGGAACACGAAGAAGGGGCTCCCTGCACCGCCATCCGGGAAGGTACAGACACCCAGGAAGGCCGTCCCAGGCTTCCCGGGCTCTCCCCATGTCTCATCTGTACACACCCCATGGTGAGCACAGAGACTGGGGGTTTTGGGACTTCGCTTCTGACGCTGGCTTTCAGTAGAAAGTGCCCATCGTGCAGATATCTAGGTCATAATCGAGGTAACTGTAGATCTGTTCCTGTTCGGAGAAGAGACCAAGGAATTAGAAAGCCAGGTGCTTGCTTTGTCCGCTTCTGAGAGCACCCATGGAAATGCTAACGTTTCCTTGACATGACAGTTTCTAGTCTGACTGTCCCACGGAATGAGCTTGAATTGCGTAGAGGTTACATGTGCAAACTCAATTTCATAGAAGCTGAGAGCCTTTGTACTGAGGGTTGAAGCAAAACCCCTTTGCAGAAAGCAAAGACAGGTTGTGAATATCTAATGTCACATAAGCCTGGGGCTGTAAGCCCAGGTTCTTGCTTCTTGCTGCAAACTTCTTCTCTGAGCCTTAGTTTCCACATCTGGAACATAGGAACACCCCTCTCTAGCACCGGGTGGGATAGAGCCAGTGGCTATGAGCCACTACCCCAGAGTGCACGGGGAAAGAAAGGAACCTTGGGCTCATCCCTGTCTGGTCCTCATCCTCGCCTCTATCCTGAGGGTGGGGTCCTAACTCTTCCCCCATCTCATTCCCATGCTTCCTGCAGTGTCCCTGCTCAAGGACCTCAAACATGCCAATATTGTCACGTTACATGACATTATCCACACGGAGAAGTCCCTCACCCTTGTCTTTGAGTACCTGGTAAGGTTGAGTGGTGGTTGGTCCTGGAGGGAGGTGGGGAGATGGCCACTGTCCCCTCTTTTCTCCTGTATCTCCTCTCCTCTCCTCAGGACAAGGACCTGAAGCAGTACCTGGATGACTGTGGGAACGTCATCAACATGCACAACGTGAAAGTGGGTGTGGGGCAGGAAGCGGGGGCACACGGGGGCCCCCACTCACCCACTCCACCCCACAAATCTCCCAGAAACAGACTTTTCCCGATTGGCTTTTTTGCTGGGAGCCCTTGGAGGGCATTGGGACCCTGTCCTCTTCCGTGAGATAAGGCTCTGGGCTCAGTGTCTGTGTTTGGGAGGGGGAGCAGTGTCTGCTGGGGGTCGGGCTGCTGGATATACTTTGACCTCCACCTGCCTTTCCTGGGTCCCTAGCTGTTCCTGTTCCAGCTGCTTCGTGGCCTGGCCTACTGCCACCGGCAGAAGGTGCTACACCGAGACCTCAAGCCCCAAAACCTGCTCATCAACGAGAGAGGAGAACTGAAGCTGGCAGATTTTGGTACCCTGCCCCCCCCCCCGCTTCCCCGTGACGCCCCAGCCTTATCCTCTCAGACCTTCCTTCTTCATGACTACCTAATCTCAGTCCACTTCAGCTTCTCCAGGCTTTGCTTAAGATGCTCTCCATCCCAGCTGTCCTCTCCCCCAGACTGCCCGGGACCTCCTCAATTCCAGCTGCCCCTTCTTTCAACCTCCCAGGCCTGGCCCGAGCTAAGTCGATTCCAACGAAGACCTACTCCAATGAGGTGGTGACACTGTGGTACCGACCCCCTGACATTCTGCTTGGGTCCACGGACTACTCTACCCAGATTGACATGTGGTGAGGACAGGTGGAAGTGTGGCAGGAGCTGTGTAGTGAAGGCGGTGGCTTGGTCACAATGGCCAGTCAGCCGACTGCCTCCCTTTTCACTGTGCCCTCCCTGCCTAGGGGTGTGGGCTGCATCTTCTATGAGATGGCCACAGGCCGGCCCCTCTTCCCAGGCTCCACCGTGGAGGAACAGCTGCACTTCATCTTCCGCATCTTGGGTGAGGAGCAATGGGCCCTAGGAGCTGTGGGGACATTTAGTGATGCCCTGTGGATGCTTAGGGTAATTCTTCCCCACCAGGAACCCCAACTGAGGAGACGTGGCCAGGCATTCTATCCAACGAAGAGTTCAAGACATACAACTACCCCAAGTATCGAGCCGAGGCCCTTTTGAGCCATGCACCCCGGTGAGACTGGTGGGTGGGTGGGCAAGTGTTAGGGGCCAGAGTGCCCAAACTCAATTTAAAGCAGGTCCCCTTGTCCTTGCTGTAGACTTGACAGTGATGGGGCTGACCTCCTCAACAAGCTGCTGCAGGTGAGTCCACCTTCCTGGGCCAGCCTTGGGGGTTAGGGGATTCTAGGGGTGGGGAAACGGGGGAGCTCCAGGGGTGGGGAGGAAGAGAGTCCTGCTTGTTGAAGGTGTTCAGTACACTGCCGCTGCCCTCACTGCCCCTTGCTCTCCCCACGCCTGTCCCCCACTCAGTTTGAAGGTCGCAATCGGATCTCCGCAGAGGACGCCATGAAACATCCATTCTTCCTCAGTCTGGGGGAGCGGATCCACAAACTTCCTGACAGTGAGTGAAGCTGGTGGGGGGCTGGGGGGGACAAGAGGCTGGGCAGGTTGTGCAGGGCTCGGGTTGTGTCACCTCTGGGGTAGCACATCCTTGTTCAGACACGTGATGCATTTATTACAAAAATTAACTTGGTTTTCGGTTCCTTTTTACCTTTCCTGGGAATTTTCAAACATACATAAAGATAGATGCAACATCACTTTCCCTTATTCTAGTAAACATTTTCTTATAAAATATATATGAAATGCACAGATCATAAGTATACATCACCATGAATTTTCACAAACTAACACACCTGTGTAACTGGCATATGGGCCAAAAAATAGGATATGAGGGACGCCTGGATGGCTTAGTTTGTTAGGCGTCTGCCTTTGTCTCAGGTCATCATCCCAGGGTCCTGGGATCAAGTCCTGCATCAGGCTCCCTGCTCAGCAGGGAGTCTACTTCTCCTACTCCCTCTGCCTGCCGCTCCCCCTGCTTGTGCTTGTGTGCGCGCTCTCTCTCTCTCTCTCTCTCTCTTTCTAACCTTAAAAAAAAGAAAGAAGAAATAAGATATGAGGAGCTTCCCTGAAGGTGCCCTCTTATTTCGTTTAGTTATCCCTAACCCCTTCCCAAGGATTACCACTAGTTGGACTTCTAACATTGGTTTTCCCCATTCTTGGAACTATGCAGAAATGTAATCACACAGGGTGTTCTCTTTTTTATTTTTAAGATTGATTTATTTCCAATAGAAAGTGTGAGTGAGGGGCTCAGAGGGGTAGGAAGAGAAGTCCTCAAGCAGATTCCCAGCAGAGCATGGATCCCGACACGGGTTTCAATCCCAGGACCCTGAGATCATGACCTGAGCCAAAACCAAGAGTTGGACACTTAACTGACTGAGCCGTCCAGGCACCCCAAAGATTTATTTGTTTTGGAGGGAGTGTGTGGTGGGGAGGGGTTGAAGGAAAGGGAGAGAGAGTAGAGTTAAAGCAGCAGAGCCCGACATGGGACTCAGTTTCAGGACCCTGAGATGATCTGAGCCAAAACCAGGAGTCCCGACGCTCAACTGACTGCACCACTCAGGCGCCCCTTTATATATTTGGGGGCACCAGCCTAGTTCAGTTAGTGGAGATATGACTCTTGATCTTAGGGTTGTGAGTTTGAGTCCAACATTAGGTATAGAGGTTACTTTAAAAAAAATAAATAGGGGGCGCCTGGGTGGCTCAGTGGGTTAAGCCGCTGCCTTCGGCTCAGGTCATGATCTCAGGGTCCTGGGATCGAGTCCCGCATCGGGCTCTCTGCTCAGCAAGGAGCCTGCTTCCTCCTCTCTCTCTCTCTGCCTGTCTCTCTGCCTACTTGTGATCTCTCTCTGTCAAATAAATAAATAAAATCTTTAAATAAATAAATACATAGGGGCACCTAGGTGGCTCTGTTGGTTAAGCATTTGACTCTTGCTTTTGGCTCAGGTCATGATCTCAGGGTAGTGAGTTCAAGCCCCACATTGGGCTCTGTGGAGTCTGCTTGTCCCTCTCCCTCCCCTCTGTCCCTCCCCATACTCCTCTTTCTATCTCCCTCTCTTTTTCAAATAAGATTTTTAAAGATTTTATTTGACACAGAAAGCGACCACAAGCAGGGGGAGCGGCAGGCAGAAGGAGAGAGGGAGAAGCAGGCTCCCAGCTGAGCAGAGAGCCCGACATGAGGCTCAATCCCAGGAGCCTGCCCCAATAAGATCTTTTTAAGAAAAAAAAAAAAGTAGAATTATATATATTTATCTATTAGACCAAATAATATGAGTCCCCAAGTATTCCCAACAGGTCATCAACTTGTGGCCAATACGGTTTTATCTGTATTCCCTCTGATTATTTTGAATCAGATCCCAGATATGTCATTCATCTATAAATTTCAGCATGTGTCTCTAAAATATTTTTCATAACAATATTATATACCTTAAAAATTGGCCCACTTCCTGCATCTCCCCACTAGATTAAACTAAAATCCCAAGCACCATCATCTAGACTCAGCAGGTGGTAATTGCAGTACTATTATCACACTTGACAGAATTACTGATTTTCTGGCATTATGTAATAGTCCATATTCCATATTCCCTAGCTATAGCTGGTTTGTGTGTAAGGATTGTTTGATAGGCGAAAGTCAAGCCTCTCAAAGAAAAGGCAGCTTTTTCTAATTCCGCCAAGGGGGCCATGTGGGAGGTGATCCTGGATGGCCCTGTGGGTCATTTCCCAGTGTCTCTCTTCATCCACAGCTACTTCCATATTTGCACTAAAGGAGATCCAGCTACAAAAGGAGGCCAGCCTTCGGTCTTCATCAATGCCTGACTCCGGTAGGTGTGGCCCTCGCCCTCTTCCCTGCCCCAGCCACCATCCTGCTTACCCACCAACAGCCATCCGCTCTGCTTCCCCCTCCAGGCAGGCCAGCTTTCCGCGTGGTGGACACCGAGTTCTAAGCTGAGTTCTAAGCCACAGACCGAGGCCCCAGCAGGCAGCAGCTGGAGGGATGCCACTCCCCTCACAGGGCAGCCCCCAGCCGCATCCTCCTCGCTTGCTGCCTGCCTACCTGCCTGACTCATGCTCGCCTGCCCACATGTTCCCGCTGCCTGTCCGAACACCCGACCATTGGCCTGTCAGCCCACCCATTGGCCTGTCTGCTGGGTGCTAACAAAGCTCTCATCGCTCCTTCGCCTGGTTTGTCTGTCTTGTCTGTCTGTCTGTCTCTCTCTGTCTCGGTAGTTGCCGGCGGACAGCATGGCCCTGCCAGCCTCCCACGCTGAGGCCAGGCCTTTCCCCCCCTCCCCATCATACCTTCCCCCAGGACCACTACCCCATGGCCAGCCAGGGGTCCGGAGCTAGCCTGGGCTGGGGGATCTCGACTCAGGATGTGGCAATGCCTTGGGTCTGAGGCTTCCCCTGCCTGCTTTCTTGCCTGCCCCACCTGCCTCATGTTGTGTGGGCCTTTTTTTATTTGTTTCATTCATTGTTGTTTTTAATTATTTTAAATGAGGTTTTCATTTTTTAAATGCAATATCTCTGTATACAGACTGGCTGGGCCCCACCCCCTGCGTGTGGCCCTCCCACAGTATTTTGTGCAATGAAGCCCCGCTCCCAGCCTTTCCAAGGCGGGGACACAGCCCCTATTTGGAGCCCTGACCATCACCAGACCCTGGGGTCGGCTAAGGGAAAGCATGCCTTGACCATTCGCCTTCCTATCCCCCCGGCCCGCCATCCTCGGCCACAGGGGGACCTGTGGACTACCAGAGACTCTCTGGGAGGTGGACGAGGTGGGGGGCCCCCACTCTTTCCCTCCTGCTGTCCCATAGCTGGGGCCTCCTTCCTTCTCAGGGTCTCCTTAACCCAACCCTCCCGCCCCTGTCCCACTCGGTGCTGTTGAGTAGGGCCCTGCCAGGAACTGACCAACTCTTCAAGGAGCCATAGTGTGTATATGTGCACAAGCAGGGGCAGAGGGGTGCATGGGGTCCGGGCCCAGGTGTTATCCCTGAACCCCTGGGGAGGGTGAGGCAGGGCAGGGACAGGTCGGTCCCAGATGGGTGGTTACTTCCCCATCCTCCACTCTAAACCTGGGTCCCTCAAATGGGGTGGGAGGGCTGGGGTGGGGGCCCTCCTAGTGGGGTTTGGGGGGTTGGGTTCCTGAATGCACCATAATCGCTGTATGAAATATTAAAAAGTCTAAAGTGAAAAACCTGATTGCAAGTCCCTGCAGGGGTGGGGGTGGGCTCAATCCATGGTGAGTTCTGGGACCTTGGAGAATTTGTAACTGGTTTCCATCATCTAGGAGAGCAGTGAGGTGGGCCAGGGACATGGCATGACTATGTCCACGCAACAGTAGAACATTGTGTTGAAACAGGTGGGGCAGGCTGAATAGAGGATGAACTACTAAAAATCAAACAGAAAAGAGATTCACCCAAGTGTATGAGGAAGCTAGATGGTGGAGACTGGTGTATGTAGAGGGGCTGTTTGTTTGCAAGACACTTGGGAAGGCCCAATAAAACCAGGAGGTAGGGAGGAGAGGCCCAGTATGACCACATGTCGGAACTGGACACCATGAGGCAGGCCAGTTGGAGAGGGAGGTGGGAGAGGAGGGTAAATTTTGGACCACTGAGTAGGTAGGGGAATCCTTTAAATGGGTTAAATTCAGAGATGGGGCTACCAATGGATGGAACTAGAAGTTTCGATTATTGGTGTCCAGGAGGTAACAGAAACCATGGGCATGGGTGAGATAACCCTGAGAAGGACGTGATGCCTACTCCAGGTAATAAGCTAAGGCTGCTTACTGTAGTCCAGTGGTGGAGCCCGAGGACCACTAACCGTTCCACTGTACCCCTGTAAGCATTTTGGCGATATCTCCGCCTACAGCCTTCTGGTTCCATGATGGCTGCCATGTTCCCAGAGATGGGAAAGCAAGTGAGGAAAATAGAACATTTGTCCTGTCTTATTACCTTGTAACAGGGCTGAACTGTCCACAAGCTCAACAGACTTCCGGTGCCGTTCTGTGGCTAGAATAAGATGATATGGCCACCTCTGGCAGCAAGGGAGGCTGGGAAGATGAGGACCTTGTAAAGGGAGGCAGGATTGCCAGGCCAGACTTAAAAGGACTAGAATTCACACAACTGCTCTGGGAAGTGGTAGGCTAATTGGTGTGTGCAGAGGTGGGCCTTTGGAAGGTGAGGAAACCAAACAGTCTAGGCCTGGGGATGGGAGACCTTGCTGAACTGTAGGAAGGACAGGCTACCCAGTAAATGGGGAGGAGAAGTCTGCAGAGGGGTAATGAGGCAATTCAGAGAATCAGAAGATTCAGCTGGGCATGCAGACCAGCTACTTGCCATGTGCCAGACTCTGTGCCATTATAGAGACCCCAGGGTGAAAGGGCTAGTCTCATCTCCCTCAGAGTTTACACAACTGAGCTGTAACCCCTCAGCTGTGTCAGGTCTGGGCTAGGGGCTGGAATCACAGTAGTAGAGACATAACCCCTGCTCTATAGAGGTTAACTGAAAATTGAGGTAAACTACGATATCCAGTGGATGGGTGGGGCTTGAAATTGTGCAGGGAGAGGGTGTTCTGGACATTCCAGGTGCACAGGTGTGGGAAGGCAACCGGTGGTCTTGCTTGTGGAGATGGGTGGTGATAAGGAAGTCACTGAACCAGAACCACAATCATCAGCCTGTCTTAGGGAGTATATAGGACAATCAGGTGGGGGCAGCCAGTGCATGAAATATTCAAATTACCAACAAGAAGGGCTGGAAGCCCCAGCAGATGAGGATGGCAGAACCTAGTACAGTGGTTCTCAACCAGTGATCTCCATACCCAATGAACACTGGCAATGTCTGGAGACACTTTGGGGAATCAAACGGGGGATGATAACTTGCTATTCAGTGGGGAAAGGGCAGGGATGCCGCTAAATATCCTACAGTGCTTCCCACAACAGAGAAATGTCAATGGCGCCTAGGTTGAGAACCCCTGGCCTGGTGCAATGGTTCAAAACTTTTTGGTCACAATCCCCTTATAGTGTTAAAAATTGAGGACATCTAAATAACTTTTGCTTATGTAGCCTCAGAATATTACACCACACATGCAAGAAAGAATGACAATGAAAAAAAGTATTGTGAAGATAGTTTTGACTTTGTGAACCCTCCTGAGAAGGTCTCCTGAACCAGTAAGAAGACCGGAACCACAGTTTGAGATCTATGGCCTGGTGCTTAAGGTCACAGCTCTGAGTTCGAACCACAGCTCAGCCATTTACTAGTTTCTGGTCTTCACCTTGCCCCATTGAAGTCCAAAGGTGACAGGGATATTTATCTGCTGCCTAAGGCTACTATTTACATGCAATAAAGCACTTAAACAGGGCCAACTATTACAAGTTATCATTGCTATAATGCCAACAAATACACTGGGCTCGAGGCCGACTTGCCTTCAACACGTTTGTCAAGAAAATAAATCTAATTCAGGCAGGGAAAGCCCGCAGGCCTGGGTGGTGATCTTTCTTGTACCAGGTTTTGATGGATGAGAAGAGCAGTGCAATAAAGGCAGGGCGTTCTGGTCAGCTTAACAAAAACTCTCAGGGCAGGGGCCCCTGTTCCCCAGCAAAGCACTGGACCGAGAAAGCCCGGAACCTTTGTGTCCCTGAGCATTCCCCAAAATGTCTTCGTCCATATCGGGGACCTCCGCCTGTACCTTTCCACACAACCTTTTACCCAGACTCAACATGGCGTTAAAATCCTACAAGGCACCTTTGTCTTTCTTGGTTCCCAACTGGAGGTTTTACCCCGCCCATTAGCCGCAGAGATCACCGCCCACAGTCCGATGCCTGCCTAGCCCCTCCACGCGTCCGACCGTGGGGTCCCTTTCCAAGATGGCAGTAGACCCCTGGCCATTTGGGGGGCTCTGTTTCCGTTTCCGGGATCAGAATCCGGAAGTGGCCGTTGAGGGGCCTCTTCCCATCTCCAGATGCGGTAGCTGCAAGAGGAGGGCGAACGGTGATGGCGGCGGTCGCAGCGAATGTGGCGGCTGCGGCCGAGGACCAAGAGCCGCAGCGCGAAGCTGTGCCGAGCCTCGAGAGCCAGCGGCTCCAGATCGAAAACGGCGAGAGTGGACGAGGGCGTCCACTGCGGGCCGGCGAAAGCTGGTGAGGCAGGGCTGCGAGCGGATCCTCGGCAGAGGGGGACAAGCGGGGGCGTAGGCAGCTGCGGGGGACGTGGCGGCCGAGGTCCGCAGAACTACCGCGGGGGTGGGGGAGTGGCCTGTGGGACTGCGGGCGGGAAGGGCGGGGTGGTGCCTGTGAAGCAGAAAATGGCGCCTGCGAATGAGCAAAGTTTGTGACGCGGCGAGGTTTTTGCCTCTGGCCGAGGCCTTCTTCCCAGGACGGGAGAAAGTGCAGGTGATTGGCACGGGAGGGGCCTTCGATGTTACGTCTGTTTTCTGTTTTAGTACTGTTTTGTTTTTGTAATCAGGAGAAATAGCTATTTAAAAAAAAATGTCAATGCGTATCTTGATAAATCCTCTTGTTTTACTGATTTCTTGGCTAACCAGTGCTTGAAATGTACTGTTTCTGGGTTTATTTTATTTCTCGCCGAGTTGCATCTCATTTTTAAAATTGTGATATACGTAAGACCTAACAAGATCGCATAAAACGTTTACATAGCCCAGGTTGATGGACATTCTGTAAAAAATACACAGCCTGTGCTCTTCAAAAATTTCAAGGTCGTGAAAGACAAAGGATGAAGAACTGTTCCAGATTAAAGGAATTAATGGAATTTAAAGAGTCGTAACTAAAATGCAATGTGTGGTCCTGGATTGGATCCTGGAGCAGAGAAAAATAAATTATTTTTAAAAATCAGGTTTTTTCTCATAAAATTAATTTTCTTTTTTTTTACTGTTAAAGATGTTAATGGGGAAATTGGTGAAATTTGACTGAGACTTGTAGATTAGATATCAGCAGTGATAATTTCTTGATTTAGTTAATTGTACTGCAATTATGAAAGAGTATCTTTTTTTTTAAGGGAATACATACCGAAATTTTTACGGATAAAGAACCGTCTTGTAAGCCGCTTACTCGCAAATGGTTGGAAAAAATAGCGTACATAAAAATGTATGTAAAAAAACAATGATGGGGCGAATGGATAAATGTTAAATTTGGGGAATCTGGATGAAGGGTATACGGGAATTCTTTATATTACTTTTGCAATATTTTTCAGTCTATATCAAAGTAAAAAAAATCAAAAAATAATAAAACAAATTTGTGAATTCACCATTCAGCTTGAAATTCAGACCGTTAGCTTAAGAAATCCTGTGCCCCTCTTGGGTGAAAATCCCTCTCCCTGCGCCACTGTTAGCCTGAATTTTTCAATTTGTTAACGTTTTTCCATTTCTGTATGCATCCATAAGTAGTATTTGTGGTCTAAGCTTTCATTTTATGGAGGATACATGTGAAATCATACTAGGTGCGTACCGTGTGCCCTCCGCATCATATCAGGCGGTACATGGTATCCACATGACGTCATTGGTGACGTTAGCCTTGATCATTTGGTGAAGGTGGTATCTCTGCCCTGTTTCTCCAGTATAAAGGTACTCTTTTTTTTCTTTTCTTACACGGTAATTCTTTTAAAAACATATTTCTTTCCATCCATTCCTCAAAACGTTTAATAGCTTCCCATCTTGTGTAGTGTAAATGCTATGATTCTTACAATGACTGGCAAGGCTGGTCCCAGGCTCCGATTGCTTCTCTGATCTCGCCTCTGATTTCCAGCACACACACACACACACCCCGCCCCCCCAAGCTCTCTCCATCCCGCCATATTAGACCCTTGCTGTTCCTGTAACACTGTGGGCATGCACTCACCTGAGGGCTTTTCTGAGTGAGGTTTGCTCATTTTAGAGTTCTCTAGTCACAGTGCTAGTGAGATATATGTGTCCCTGTTCTTGGGGACTAGGCCAAGCTGAGGTTTCCAAATAGGGAATACGAAATCTTTTTTTTTTTTTTTTTTTTGAGTGTTGCGCTGTAACTGTTCAGCAAGGAAAAGCCTCATTCCATCCTGAGAATTCATCCTGAGAATAAACAACAATTACTGGAACGTTTTTTATAGTTCATTTGGATGTGTTCATGGGGTTGGGGGCTCCCGTTCCTGCCGCATCCTGCCTTTACAGCCGCCTGGTGACAATACCCTTTAAAATTACCTCATGGGTATGGGTTTCCTTTCGGGGTGTTGAAAATGTTTTGGAACTAGATAGAGGTCGCGGTTGCACAACACTGTGAATGTACTAAATGCCACTGAACTGTTCATTTGAAAATGGTTAATTTTATGTGAATTTTTAAAAGTATGTTTTGTCAATAAAAAAAAAAAAATTACCCCACCAATGTTGGTTCAGTATTGAAGCCAGTTCATCTCTGCAGTTGTGGCTGATAGATAACATGAAGCCTTTTTCCTTAACTCTATTTTTAAAATGCTTATCTACTTAGGTGATAGCAAAGCATCTCAAGGTTCTTTAATTTGCTTTTCATTTTATAGGAGTTTGCTGCAGTGGTCAGGAAATTTGTGTTTACAAAGCATTTCGAAGTCACCAGTATTAATATTTTGCACCTTCTTTTGTCAGCTGGCAGATCTGGGCAAGGACAAGTAATCTGGCCATCTGAACTGATTTAATTTCTAGGAAAAACTTGTATTTTAAGAGTAAATTGAAATCTATGATAGTAAAATTTCCTTGGCAAATACCAGTTTTGCTTTTTAAGAATGAACTATCTACAAACATAATTAAATCAGGGAGAGTGGAGGGAGTTTCTAGAAGGTTTGTGCAGGGTGTGTGTAGTTTCCTAACAGGTAAGCAGGCAAGGAGTTCTTTGTTCAGGTAAAGGAAGTAGTGTGGCAGAGTGGATAGTGATGTGTGAAGGGAAAGTGACAGTGTTCCATTCGAGGTTAAGGGCTACCCTAGAAAGGCTGAGGGTTTTCTGTCGGTGGAGAAGTCTGCACAGCACCAGGGACCATAGAGTGTAATGAAGACCCTAGAACTCAACCAGCAATTTTCACCATTTGCTTGGTGACTTCTGTAGTAGCTCTTAAACAAGGTGGATATGCCTTGACTTCTGGAACTAATGAAAAGACTGAAATAAACAATAAACCTCTGGCAATTCCCTTGTCACTGAGTCGGTCCCCCTAGTGCTTGTTCAGAGTTTTCATGAAGAGGGGGGGTTTTGGGTGTTTAGAGTCCTGGACTGGGGCATCTTTTGGTAGATCGTAATTGCACCAGTCTTTGTTGCTTGAACATGAGTATGCTTTTTAGCTTGAAAATACACAATTACTGAAAGATACTTGAAATTCTAATTATGATTAATATAATTAAGGTAGGAAGATAAACTTGCTTTTTGATTTGTCATTTTTCAAAAATAACAAGTGTACACTTACCGCCATGAGCACTGGGTAATATATAGAATTGTTGAGTCACTATATTACACACCTGAAACTGTGTTGACTTTACTGGAATTAAAATTAAAAACCCAATAAAATTTAAAGAAAATGTTAAGTTCGGAACATGGACGAGCTTTTATAAAAATTTTAAGTTCTTTGAAATTTGGAGAATTTTAATTAAACCTAGTTATGCCTATTGCCATTCTTTCCTTTTATAGGGGAACAGAGCAAATCTTTGTGTTATCTCCCAGAGGTGGTTTCGCCATAAAAGAACATTTTAATAGTATTATTCTGGATTGGGGAAAGACAAATCAAAAATAGTTGTTGGGGGAAAAAAAGATATACATTGAAGTAAGGACAAAAAATACTTATAGTCAACTTTGTAAAAATGCAGTGATAAATAACAAAGATGATTAGAAGCGTAACTTTTTTGATGTCAGAAAACACCTAGAGTTAATAATTTGGTGTTAAAAAAGGACCTTATAATCTGGGCATAGAATAATGACGTTTTACAGAAAAGGCCCAAATTCTAATTTTCCTCCTTTGGTGTGTTATAGATGTAGCAATTTACAGTAAAGGATTCATTTACATGTCTCTGTGTACATCTGTTTAGGCCTAAACGGATATATAAGTGATAAACTTAGAACAGCGTAGTACTATGTTTACTGTCTGAATAGGCTGACAAAGCTTTTAATAAACAAATAGGAAACCCTACCTCTTCTTTAAAATCCGTATTTCTGTTTTTCTCTGATTTTTGTATCTAGTATAGTTGACCTGATATGTATATTGTTACCTTAAGCAATATAACCAATTTTTTCAGACATGAGAGAAAACCAGAGGACAAAGAACTTTGTTGAGTGGGTTTTTTTCCCCCATAAGCACATATTTCGTAAGCACTTCAGGGAATTTGAGGAAATAGAAACATAAGGGACTTTAGCATGATGTTTTATTTCTATATACTAGCAGGAAGAAATTGAAAAATGAAAATTTAAAAGATACCATTTATGATTGCTTCCTCTCGATCAGATACCTAGGGGTAAATCTAACAATGTGTGTGCTTCCCTATCAGACGATGGCAGTTCTGTCATGACTGCCATCTGGGCTGACGGATCATGAGACCTCCCAATTTCAGAGATGTTAAACATTTTTAAAGTGTCCTTGAACCCGAAGAAATCTGGTAGTCTTATTCTGTGAAAATTGGTATAAACGTCAGGCTCCTGTGAAGACTTTAGAAATTCAGGTATGAGGGATTTTGCTCACCTCTGCAGTGTGATTTTTTTTTAATTGCTGTATAGTTGATACACAATGTTACATTAGTTCCAGGTGTATGCTACAGAGTGGTTTTAATGTTAATTTTCCTTAAAAATCTGCTCTTCATTCAAGGATGAGCAGTGCCTCCCCTTGCAAGGTAAAACTTTAGGGAAGATGTTAAGGTCATAGACCTGCCAGCGGAGGCATTGAAAGCCACAGCAGGGAGGGGTGGGGGGTCAGTGATGGGGTGTTCCAGAAGAGTGATGGGAGGTTTGTGGCATGCGCCACTGGGGCAGGGAGGGCGTGTGTTCCTGGTATGAGTGATGTGCAGGGGGTTCAGTGCAGCAAAAACAAACAACAGAACCCCACCAAAATGTGTGCCTGTGTGGGTGACGCATGACTGTTGCAAGGTTTTCTAGCCCTCCATCCCTCCACCTCCCTCATCCTTTTATGAACACAGGAAAAGTTGCCATTTTAAAGAATCCCACTGAAAGGGTTAAATTGCTAGAACACTAATCACTACAGCGTGAGAGTAATATTTTTAAAAATTGTTTATTTGAGGCGGTTAACTTTGGGACAGCCTCTTATATGTCACAAATCCCATAGCAGAGCAGGTGTGTGACTGAGTGTGGACAGGGGTTGTGTGTCTGTGAGCTTTGAGGTCCAAGCCCTGGGACTGAATCAGTAACGGCTAACATTCATTTAGCATTTTTTTTTAAAGATTTTATTTATTTATATGACAGATAGAGATCACAAGTAGGCTGAGAGGCAGGCAGAGGAGAGAGGAGGAAGCAGGCTCCCTGCGGAGCAGAGAGCCTGATGTGGGGCTCGATCCCAGGACCCTGGGATCATGACCAGAGCTGAAGGCAGAGGTTTAACCCACTGAGCCACCCCAGTGCCCCCATTTAGCATTTTTTACTCTATGTCAGGTCTTTCTGGTCTTGAGAATTGCCCTTGACATTTTACAGAGGCAGCGTTCAGCCGTCCTAAATGTTCATCCTAGGTGTCGTGCATATCAGAGTTCCTCTTTTAAAAGAGAGCGGGTCAAGCTGTACACTTTAAAATGGTTCAGATGGTAAATTTTACAGTATGTGCTGCTTTTTGCCACAATTAAAAAAGAGAGAGAGAGAGAGGGACGCCTGGGTGACCCAGTTGGTTATGTGTCTCCCTTCTGCTCAGGTCATGATCCCAGGGTCCTGGGATCGAGCCCCGGGTCAGACACCCCATTCAGTGGAGAACCTACTCTTCCTCGCTCTGCTCCCCGCTCCTGCTCTCTCTTATTATCTCTGTCTCTCTCTCAAATAAATAAAATCTTAAAAAAAAAAAAAAGAACGAGCCAGTCACCATAAGCTCGGAGATCTATTATAAAGCCGAAATAAATCCTCAACACAAAAGTGACCAAAAAAGGTGGGATACAGTCTTTGAAGGAGTTCTTTTAGCATCTTAAAATCTTCTCAGTTTCTGAACAGGTTTCCAGAATTTAATAATTGATTTCTTACTCTCCCTTTATATATCCTTTATAAACATTGCACACTTAATGAGTGGCTAAAAGCTCTACAACATTAGCTGTAAATAACGGGTAATTTTCAGCCTAATTCTTTGTTCTATAATAAAACCTCATATTTCCTGGCATTCTGGATGTGGGTTTGTGGTTTGTTTTGTCTTGTTTTGTTTGGGGTTTTGCCATTTTCTGTTTTTATTTTTTTTTTTTTTTAAGATTTTATTTACTTATTTGACACAGAGATCACAAGTAGGCAGAGAGGCAGGCCGAGAAAGAGAGGAGGAAGCAGCCTCCCTGCTATGTAGAGAGCCCGATGCGGGGCTTGATCCCAGGACACTGGGGTCATGACCTGAGCCGAAGGCAGAGGCTTTAAACCACTGAACCACCCAGGAGCCCCCATTTTCTATTTTTAATCAAATCTCTTTTAGTGTCCTCAGAAATTAGGTAATCTGTTTAAACCTGAGTTTCGCTGAATGCATTTTGCTTCTGATTATTTTTATATGATGGTGAAGCTTTTTTAAAATTTTCATGTTAAGTTCTGGGAGAGATTTCCCTTTTTTATTGAGCTATAATTGACACATATCCTGGTATTATTTTAGGTGTATGTGAAATTTGTCATGTTGAATGGCAGTGTGTTGATCTTTTTAGTCTACTAACCATAGGAAGTGGTACCACTAATTCCAGGTGACCATGTGCCGCCCTTGTTCCCCGTCTGGTCCAGGTTCCTCGTGGTGCGGCACTGGTACAAACAGTGGGAAGCGTATGTGCAGGGAGGAGACAAGGACTCTGGCACCTTCCCAGGCTGCATCAATAATGCTGACCTCTTTGAAGGTACCAGACCTCTCCCTCCCCACCTCAGTCAAGCCCTAGAGCTCTTGTCCCCTCTGTCCTTAGAGCCAACGATCATAAGCGTCTTCACTGACCTATGTCGTCGGGGTGATGGCCAGAGTGACTTACCACTTTCCCTCCCTGATTCTTCCTCTACCCCCGGCAGACCAGGTAAACTGGCACCTCAGGAAGGGTCTAGTGGAAGGTGAGGATTATGTGCTGCTCCCAGCGGCGGCTTGGCATTACCTGGTCGACTGGTACGGTCTAGAGCATGGCCAGCCACCCATTGAGCGCAAGGTACAGTGGATGAGGCGGGTGCTTGGGGCAGGAGAAAGGCCTTGGAGGCCCGGGATGGGTCTAGACTCGTGTACATGGGTGCCCGCATACGCTGTGTAGCCACATCCTGTCTGCACTCCTCTCCCCTCAAGTATCTTGGTGTGTATGCTCCTCTGACCTCAGAAGTTGTCGTGCCTGTGCCTGTGTCTGAGTGTCTGTGTGTCTGTTGTGTGGGTACACCCGTTTGCGCGCCCCTCCTCCTCCCAGGTTGTGGAGCTGCCCAGCGTCCAAAAGGTCGAAGTGTATCCAGTAGAGCTGCTGCTGGCCCGGCACAGTGATATGGACACAACCCACACTGCTCAATTCAGCCGTACGGATTCTGTTGGTAAGTCGGAGGGCCACAGAGTGAGTCGGCCTTCCTGCTGCTCAGTGACCCAAGACAGCTGGGGCCTTGTCTGTGGAAAGCAGCAGTTGGGCTTTGGAGGACCAGGAAGGTATTGGTTTAGTTGGGCAAAGGCCCTGAGGGCGTGCCCTAGAGTCCTGAGGGGGTGTGAGCTGCTCTCCCGTGGCTAAGATGGTACGCCAGAGGGTCCTTGCTGGGGGTGGTCTTGGGTCCCCAGCCAGCATCTGTCACTCGGAGATGTGTCACTCGGGCACACAAGGTATTGACCAGGCGTGCAAAGTCTGAGGATGGGTCAGGGGCTGATGCCGAGATGGGTCGATCATTCAGGGTCTCAGGAGGATCCTCTGCCACCTTCCACAGACCTCGTTCTGCGCACCGCCCGAGAGCAGTTTCTGGTGAGCCCCCAGGAAGAGACACGGCTGTGGATCAAGAACGCCGAGGGCTCTTTTGAGAGATTGTGTAACACACGAGTCACAGTGCTCGACGCTGCCCTCAAGACTGGGCAGGTGAGGGTGGGGAGGGCCCTCCTGCTCACCACCAGTGCTCTCAGGTTGGAGGAAGGGAGAGTGAGATGCCCATAGGCCCTCCATGAGCGCCTGCTTTTCTTTCTCTTCCTCAACCCAGGTGGTCATCATGGAGACCCGAAACAAGGATGGCACTTGGCCTAGTGCCCAGCCACAGGCCGTGTAAGCCCCTAGAGTGTCTGGGTCAGAGTGGGGTACCCCTAGTAGGCAGGATGACTGAGTTCATGAGCCTATTTCTTGTGCACACTGTTGACCTTCAGCTGATAAGCATTTTCCCTCCGCCCTAGGAACACTGCATTGGAGGAGGATGAGAACTTCCAGGGCCAGCCAGGCATCTGTGGTCTCACCAACCTGGGCAACACATGCTTCATGAACTCGGCCCTGCAGGTTGGGCGAGTAGAGTTGCGTCTGGCACAGCAATGGGGGTGGGCCTCAAGTGAGGAGGATTGGGTTGGGGGACTGTAGGGCAAGGGGTTAGGTGGGAAGCTGGGGTTCCACAGGTCGGACCTGATGTGCCTGCGGTCCTCCCTGAAACATCAGTACCTTCTCGCTCTGCTCCCCTCTGTTTTGGGTTCTTTTCTCCTTTGTCACCACGTTCTTCCTTTTCTCGAGATGCTGCTGCCTTCTCTCCCCTGCCTCATCCCCCCCCACTTCTGTCCCCTTCCTCTTTGCTTCTTCCTTTCTGTTTCCACCTTGGTCACCCCTCTCTCCTCTCCTCTGCCTCGTTTTCCTGGGCCCTGCCTTCTGCAGTGCCTCAGCAATGTGCCACAGCTCACCGAGTACTTCCTCAAAAACCGCTACCTGGAGGAGCTCAACTTCTGCAACCCGCTGGGCATGAAGGGTGAGATCGCCGAGGCCTATGCAGACCTGGTGAAGCAGGCCTGGTCCGGCCACCACCGGTCCATCGTGCCTCATGTGTTCAAGGTATGACTCAGGCTTGGGCTGCCCCTGCCCACGCACCCCCCCACACACACACTGCCCCCGCCCCTGCTCCTGCCCTCTCACCCTGACCACCCTGCCTGTCTTCTCAGACCAAGGTTGGCCACTTTGCATCCCAGTTTCTGGGCTACCAGCAGCATGACTCGCAGGAGCTGCTGTCGTTCCTCCTGGATGGGCTGCATGAGGACCTCAATCGCGTCAAGAAGAAGGAATATGTGGAATTGTGCGATGCTGCTGGGCGACCAGATCAGGTGGGCATTCCTCAGAGACTCCTGTGCTGAGAGCTCCATTAAAATCACCAGGGCCTCAGCTTCAGGGATCCTCTGGGCTCCCTGGGGCCTCCCACACACCCTACCTGACCTCCCAGCCCAGAGTTACCCCTCACCCAGTATCCTGCCCAAATACAGCCCAGCCTGACTGAACACCACCTCCAGAGAGCCCTGGCTATAACTCCGTCCCTGCACTTTGCCATGACCCTCACCTTGACTTCAGCTCCATGCACACCCACCCCAAGCTGCAGTTTCCCCTTCCCTGGGCAAACCTTGTCACCCACCATGACATTGTCAACAGGAGGTTGCTCAGGAGGCCTGGCAGAACCACAAACGGCGGAATGATTCTGTGATTGTGGACACTTTCCACGGTCTCTTCAAGTCCACGCTGGTCTGCCCTGACTGTGGCAATGTGTCAGTGACCTTCGACCCCTTCTGCTACCTCAGTGTCCCGCTGCCTGTCAGCCACAAGAGGGTCATGGAGGTCTTCTTCGTCTCCATGGATCCTCGCCGCAAGCCAGAGCAGGTGTGGGGTCATGGAGATGTGGGAATGTGATGAGGGCTGTAGTCTGAGTTTGAGGGCTCTGCTGTACCTTGATGTGGCCCACACCGACTGACCACATGCCCTTCTGCTCTTGTGTGGATACTGTTTTCCCCTACAGCACCGGCTCGTGGTCCCCAAGAAGGGCAAAATCTCGGATCTGTGTGTGGCTCTTGCCAAACACACTGGCATGTCGCCAGAGAGGGTGAGGCTCTGCGGGTACAGGGAGGGTGGGATTGAGGGGCAGGGAGGCAGAGGGCCCAGACGAGCCCCCACTGCATTCCATTCCCAGATGATGGTGGCTGATGTGTTCAGTCACCGCTTCTATAAGATCTACCAGCTGGAGGAGTCTCTGAGCAGCATCTTGGACCGAGATGATATTTTCATGTGAGTGAGGGCCCTGGGGATTTAAGGGTACCTCAGGAATCTCCTCCTCTTAGCCAGCTTCCCTGCCCACCTTTGGCTGGACTCACAGGCCACCCGCCTTGTGCAGGGTTTGGATCATGGGCCTTAGTAGGGCAGAAGCCTTGGGGCTGTCAGGAAGGTGGGCGAGACATCCTTACACAGGGGGTTCCTGGGTGTTTTTTCCTCGTACGTGGTGGAGGCTCTTGTTTCTTCATTTTAGTCAGCACACACTGAGTATCTCCTGTGTACTGGGTACTTGATTCTCCTTCCTTACTCCTGTTGGAGTCCTCAGAAAACCAAAAGGGATTTTTGAAATAGGGAACACTAAGATATTTTCCAAACATCAGAGTATTCAGAACAAATTTGAAGTTAAAATAGAAAGTGCAGGGACGCCTGGGTAGCTCAGTTGGTTAAGCATCCGGCCTGTGATTCAGGCTCCGGTCACAAACTCGGGGTTAGGGGATCAAGCCCTGCATCGGGCTTTGTTCTGAGCAGGGAGTCTGCTGGAGAGTCTTTTCGCACTGCCACTTACCCCACTTGCACTTGAGTGCGTGTGCTTTCTCTTTTCTCCCGCTCGCGCTCTCAAATAAATCTTTAAAAAAATAGAAAATAAAAATAAAACAGTAAGTGCTACATCTTGAGAAGATCTTTTTAAACCAAGGAGGGTTTTCCAAAAACAAAATGGTTTTAGATCCCTTCATTGCTAAAAATTTGTGTCACTTTCCTCAGTGCTTTTTTACCACCAGAGCGCTCTGTGAAATGTCAGGCAGAGTGTTGGGCCATCTACCAGTCTGTAAAGCGCAAACCATGGGGTGGCTCTTCAGACCCTTTAAAAAACTATTTTCAGGCCATGAGGGGTGAGTGAGTAGAAGAGCTGGGGCAGAGTCCCCAAGTCCCTCTGGCGTGTCCTGATCAGGTGTGACACGATATTCACGCCCTACCCCACCCCACCCCCGCACAGATACGAGGTGTCAGGCAGGTCTGCTATTGGCGAGAACACCAGGGAGGATGTCGTGCTTCCCATCTACCTGCGGGAGCGCACTCCAGCCCGGGACTACAACAACTCCTACTATGGGCTGATGCTCTTCGGGCACCCTCTCCTGGTGTCGGTGCCTCGCGACCGGCTCTCCTGGGATGCCCTCTATCATATCCTGCTCTACCGCCTGTCGTGAGTCTGCCTTTTGGGGTGCAAAGGGGGGAAGGTGGAGTCCGAATTCAGACCTGGGTGTTGAGCTGCTTGTTGCCAACCCTCTTCCGCTTCCAAAGCAAAGCTTAACGTGGCCGGAGAGGAACTTGGAGGGTTTTTTTGCTCGGTCTACACCTCCGGCTTTGCCGCTGCCTCTCCTGGGTGTTGGGGATAACCGGGGTCAACAAAATGGACAAAAAACACATAACCTTTGTCCTGTGCATCTCGATTACCCTCTCCTTGGTGAGGCAGGGTTATTTGGATTTTTATGAAGAGATTTCCACTGTGCCCTAAAATCCGGAGGCTTTAGCGAGGCAAACAGCGGTAGGCTCTCTGGCTTAATTTCTCGTTTGTGCTGCACTAACAAGTCCATTGCTCAGAGGCCTGATTAAAGTTGACAGTTTATGGGGTGTTTATTTGAAGTGGCTCACCACGCTTAAGGTCCATACTCCTTAGCCGTGGCTCACGAGACCCTACCTGGTCGAGCGACCTCTACCTGCACTTCTGTGTCATCTCCGGAGACCTTCCGGGCTCAGCATGAACAGCTGCTTGTGGGGGCCTTTGCCAGTGGTTTCCCATCAGAAGCCAAGTGGAGTCCGTCCGGGGCCCTGGCCTCCTGGCCCCCGTGGCCCTCCTCAGGAGTCTGCTCTGCTCTCTTGGCAGGCGCTATGTGACCAGACCCAGCTCAGATGATGAAGACGACGGAGATGAGAAAGGTGAGGAGGGGTGAGGAGAGAGAACTGACAAGGATGACGGTCTGTACGAGCCGGTCTAGGGCCCGAAGGAGGGGTGGAGGTCTGGGGGAGGTCTGCCCACATTCACATGGCCGCTCAGCCACCTGGGGGCTCATCCAGACCCGCGTCTGCCACCCTCCCCTGTCCTCGCAGACATGGAGGATAAGGACAACATCCCCAAGCCTGGACACGTGGCTGGGGGCAGCTCCCAGGATTCTGGGCCAGAGCAGGCCGGGCCCAGCTCCGGAGTCGCAGGCGGGAGCCGGGCCCCTGTGGACAGCTCCCCTGGACCATCTCACTGGCCCCAAAGGGCGCGGCGCAAGCACCTGTTCACCCTGCAGACCGTGAACTCCAATGGGACCAGCGACCGCTCGACCTTCAACGAGGATACCCATGGTGTCTCCTTCAGCTGTGAGCCAGGGTTGGGAGGCGGGTGGGGGGGTTCCTTGGCAGCAGGGCCCATGACCACCTCCCTCGCCCCCAGCCCAGCCGTATATTGCCATTGACTGGGAGCCGGAGATGAAGAAGCGTTACTATGACGAGGTGGAGGCTGAGGTAAACGAGCCCCCACCCCCCCACCCGCCACCCTTCACACCCCTGCCCCCCCACCTCCTCCAAGCCGTGACCACAGAGCTCCCAGGGACTCAGATTCCCAGCTTCAGAGGCCATGACCTTCACTGCAGGGCACAGGTCTCCTGCCCCCACTCCCTTTCACGTGCCATCCTCACTCCTGGCCATTTCCCCCCCCCCCCCCCCGGCCTAGGGCTACGTGAAACATGACTGTGTCGGGTATGTGCTGAAGAAGGCTCCCGTGCGGCTGCAGGAGTGCATTGAGCTCTTCACCACTGTGGAGACTCTGGAGAAGGAAAATCCCTGGTGAGGGACTGGAATGGGGTCTCTTGGGGGGATAACTGGGCGGGACGACCTGGCCAGATCCCTCTTACCTGTAAATGTCCCTCCTTTGCCCCTCACTCAGACCCTTCCTGCCACTCTGGCCACCAGTACTCAGGCTCGGTCCCACCTGAGAGCCTTGGCCTTTCTCTTCCTCCTTCCAGTCCAGTTATCTGCAGGACTGGACGCGCCATTTTGCTCAGGTCTCTGACCCAACGTCAGCTTATCAGAGCTCTCTCTTTCTACCCTGTTAGAAGCCACTCCCCCCACACCATCTCTCCTTCCGTTCCCTCCCCAGGCTCACTCTGTCTAGCCCAGCATTACTTTCCTCCTGGCTCAGTAATACCACTTGTTGGCATGTCCTGGATCCCCTTTGCATCACTCTTTGCTTTTTCCATCAGAGGAAACTCTTGAGGGTGAAGACTTCTAAGTTTCTGCTGTGATCTCTTCTCACTGATGATAAGGGGGGTGGGGAGGGCAGGGACAGGAGGCGCTCAGTAGCTCCTTGCAGGATAAACAAGATCTAAAGGGACAACCAAAAAGTTGAAACCAATCACAAAAATTGGAGTGGCTTCTCCATGGAGCAGGGGTGGCCACAGGACTGGGCAGTAAGTGGTCAGTAAGTATTTGGCAAGTGAGTGAGTGGATAAAATGGAGAAGTAGAGGGACAGAGGCAGGCACTAAACAAGATGAGTATCTCATGGACCTGAACCCAAAGCAAATCACATGCTAGTACGTGACAGCACCTGATGAAGGACAGGGTTTTAACACGGGAGGAGAGCCCAACTGGAGTAACAGGCGGTCTGGAAGGAAGAGCAGCATCTCTGTGACCCCAGACGGGGCCTGTGCCCCCCCCCCCCCCTGCCAACACAGAGAGGGGCAGTAGGTGCTCAGCGAGTGCCTGTGCTGATGCGGGCTCGTGTTCGCAGGTACTGCCCTACCTGCAAGCAGCACCAGCTGGCCACCAAGAAGCTGGACCTGTGGATGCTCCCTGAGACACTCATCATCCACCTGAAGCGCTTTTCCTACACCAAATTCTCCCGGGAGAAGCTGGATACCCTTGTGGAGTTTCCTATCCGGTCTGGGCAGGGCCCAGAGCAGGGTGGTTGGGGGAGGAGCAGGGAGCGGGGAAGGGGTGCGCTGGGAGTGACCCTGGCCTCCCCCACAGGGACCTGGACTTCTCCGAGTTTGTCATCAAGCCGCAGAACGAGTCGGCGCCAGAGCTGTACAAATACGATCTCATTGCGGTTTCCAACCATTACGGGGGCCTGCGTGATGGACACTGTATGTACCGGGCTGTGGCAGGGCTGGCCTGGGTCAGGGGGTTAGGATATCCCGTGTGTGACTAAGATAAGTGAGCGGGTGGCGAGGTTGTCCTGGCGCGCAGAGTGGGGAGGGAACATGGGAAGCTCTCGGGGGTCAGGGGAGCCGGTATGGACAGCCCCCTTCTCTTGTAGACACGACATTTGCCTGCAACAAGGACAGTGGCCAGTGGCACTACTTCGATGACAACAGCGTCTCCCCTGTAACTGAGAACCAGATCGAGGTGGGATCTCCCTCCATCCTCCCCTTCTCCCGACCCCCCACCCGGCAGCGCACAGCTCCACGCTGACTCCTGTCCCCTCCCTGCAGTCCAAGGCGGCCTACGTCCTCTTCTACCAACGCCAGGATGTGGCGCGTCGTCTGCAACCCCAGCCCGGCTCATCTGACCCCCCAGCGTCCCCTGCCTGCGGTTCCCCGCCCAACTCTGAGTTCATGGATGTAAACTGAGGAGCTCCCCCCGACCCGGCCCTGCCTCAGGGAAGGAAGCCATCTCTGCTCTCTTCCTTCCTGTGCCGGCCCCCTTCCCCCCTCCCCGCCCCCTTACCCGTGTTAGGCTCCCCGTGCCAGGCATCACAGGCTTAGTCGTGGCTACTGTTCTCTCGTGCCGCTCTATTGCTCTCTCCCGGGGAAGAAGAGGTCGTGTCTCCTCCCGGCAGTGTGTTCCCCGCCTGTGTGTGCCCCTTAGAGCATTACCCTTCCCTTCTCTTCTCTATTTATGGTTGTCCCCTTCCCTCTGTCCTCATCCTGGGGTGTTCTGTGGGGGTGGTGGTGGGGTGCACCTGAACACAGAGTGTATTTTCTTATCGAGACCCTGTACCTGCTGTGTATATATAAAGTGCCAGTGTGTTCCTTGGCGGTGTGGTTTCTTCCCCACGCCGTCCCTGTGTGTGAGGGGTGCTGCGCCGGGTGCTTGCCAAGGGCTTGCTGAATGCCGTGTGCGGGGTGGGGGGCGTGGTTTCTGCATCCCTGGACGCCAGACACGGTTCTCAGCACTAACCACGTGCCCAAGGTTTTCCAGAGAATTTTACATGCCGACTTAAAATCCTCACCATGGTCTCATGTGGGAGTTGTCATCTCCAGTTCAAGATGGGTAAACTGAGGTACAGAGATGAATTAATTGCTCAAGATTCTGTCAGGAGATCATATCTCGTTCGTTACCCTGGTGTTGGTTCCCGGAGGGGGTGTGTTTGACCTCCCTGGACCCAAGACAGCAATCTTTCTGGGGACATGGCCAGCCCCCTATAGCAGATATGGGAAACAGATATGGGACCCCTGGAACAGACAGGCATCCCTGTGGACAAATGTGTGGTTTCTGGACACATGCAAAGATACTAGCCAGACCACCTTGCAGACTCCTAGCAGTGTCCTCCCAGGAGAACTGTGGAGGTGGTACCTGACCCAAACCAGCCAGCCCTATAGGACAAGGGTGCTGTGTCTTTGTCATTCCTGTACTTAGCCCCTGGTGCTCCCCCACCAGATAGGGTCCCTCCAACCTCATCCCAGAGAAGAGGGAGCTGGAACACCTACCACAGAACAGGAACAGCATAGCATGTATGGGTATAGGACACCATTTAAACACCGAGCATCTCACACCTGACCCCTCCTTATAGGCATCAACCGCTTTGTTTAAGAACTGGCTCCCATGGGACCCACTGTGGGATGGAGCGATATGGACAGATGTACAGTACGTGGGTGTAAACAAGCCCCCAGCCCCTCACTCTGAGGAAGGGAATCTTGCGCCGTGGGGGTTAATGGACATTCCCACAGGAAGGGCCTCCACGTCCCCCTGGCAAGCCCCTCTTAGGGTCACTCGGCCCAGTGTTACCACCTGCAAACGGCCCCAGTCACACGGCTGACCCCGGCAAGAAGGGAGGTAGTTGACACGAGGAGCCCAGCTCAAACTGACGTAGGTAGGGCTAGATCCAGGAACTCAAAAAAGCAGTCATTTAATCCTCACAAGGACCATATGATTTGAACACTGTTACCCCATTCTGCAGATGAGGCCCGCCCAAAGAACTGGCTCAGAATGGGCTTTAAGTGCAGAAAGACCTCATTTCATTACCTGTGCATCAGTCAGTCCTGAACAAAGACCTCCTGAAGTGAACCCATTTAAGATAACTTCCCTGATTTAACCAAAAATGTCTGGAAATGACAACATGTGGGGTGCCTGGGTGGCTCAGTGGGTTAAGCGTCTGCTTGTGGCTCAGGTCATGATCTCTGGGTCCTGGGATCAAGCCCTGCATCGGGCTCCTTGCTTAGTGAGAAGTCTGCTTCTCCCTCTCATTCTCTGTCTCTCTCCCTCTGCCCCTCCCCACCACCCATTCTCCGTGTCTCTCTCTCCAAGTCTTTTTTTAAAAAAATGACAACATGCATAAGAATCAGAATCATAAGAATCAGACTCACAGAGGTGCCTCACATTAGAATTCTTAGACAACAATGTAAAACAGCTGTGCTGACTCTGGTGCTGGAACTAAAGGTGACAGGAAGTGAAAAAGAAGTATAAAACTTAAAAAGATGAAAATGAGTTTAAAAAGAGCCAAGTAGAAAAGATAGGCCGAGATAGGTAATAACAAAATTTAAGAAACCAATGGATGAGGGGCGCCTGGGTGGCTCAGATGGTTAAGCGTCTGCCTTTGGCTCAGGTCATGATCCCCAGGGTCCTGGGATCCAGGCCCAAGTCCAGCTCCTTGCTCAGCAGAGAGTCAGCTTCTCCCTCTCCCACTGCCTCTCCCTTGCTTATACTGGCACTTCCACTCTCTCTGTCAAATAAATAATCTTAGGGGAAAAAGAAAACAACAAACAGTTGAGTTGAACAACACATTACCTGTAGCCAAGGAGCAAGGGGGTGAATTGGCTAAAGGTTAAAGCATAGGCACCTGGCTGGCTCAGTTGGTAGAGTACATGACTCTTGATCTCGGGGTTCTGAGTTCAAGCCCCACATTGGTCACAGACTTACTTAAAATAAGTAAGTAAAGAGGTGGGTTCAGAGAGGGTGGTGGGGTTATGGACATTGGGGAGGGTATATGCTATGGTGAGTGCTGTGAAGTGTGTAAACCTGGTGATTCACAGACCTGTACCCCTGGGGCAAATAATACATTATATGTTTATTTAAAAATTTTAAAAATTAAAAAAAATAAGTAAGTAAAATATATTATGGGTGGGGGCGCCTGGGTGGCTCAGTGGGTTAAGCCTCTGCCTTCAGCTCGGGTCATGATCCCAGGGTCCTGGGATCAAGTCCCGAATTGGGATCCCTGCTCAGCAGGGAGCCTGCTTCCCCCCACCCTCTGCCTGCCTCTCTGCCTACTTGTGATCTGTCTGTCAAATAAATAAAATCTTTATATATATATATAAAATGGGTATTTGAAGGAATGCATCTTCTAGATTTTAAGTTAGACTAATATTATATTTTGGTATACTAGGGGTAGCCAGCTGACTAAAGAATAGGAAAGGTACATTTCTATCAAGTGGAAGGAAATTTGATGATGAATAATCAATCCAGAAGGGAACATAGACCAAGGTGGATGGATAGAGAGCACATACAAGAGCTTGACATACAAGGTTGACTCTGTCCCTTCAGTTCAAGGGAGGGAACTGGGAACTGGGCTGCCACTTCGAGACCATGGCTGCCACTGAGCCAGGGAGGAGGGGGTGGGCGAGGGTGGGTGAGGATGTCCAAAACTTTCCCACAACTTTGAAGATGGCCTTCTCTTGGATGGGCGCTTGCTCTGTTGCTGTAAAACTGTTTTCTAGGGCTTTGCCATGGCTTGTTCTGATAATGCTGTCTGGTGTATGTGGGTTGGTTTCTGTTGGGGAGTGAGAGCTTGGAGCTTCCTAGTCTGCCATTTTGCTGTTGCCACTCCCCTTGTGTATTAAGTTCTACTTGTTTCTTAACACACTTAGGTAACACGTAGTTGGATCTTTGATCTGACAATATCTGTGTTGTAATTGGGGAGTTTGGGTCTTTCAGTTAACGTGATTATTGACATATTTAACTGTAAGTTGAGTCTCGTTTGGCTGTTGGTTTTCTATTTATCGTATTCCTCCTTCTCCTTTTCCCTCTTTTTTTATTTATTTTGGGTTAAGTATTTTTTTTTTTATGATTCCACTTTAGCTATTTTGTTGACTTCTTAGTTGTAACTCTTGGTTTTGTTTACTGATTGCTTTGGAGTTTATAGTATACATCTTTAACTTCGAGTGAGACATACAACTTCGCATGTAGTATAGGAAATTCCTGATTGCGTGCTTCCATTTCTACCCGCTCAGCCATTAAGTTGTTGTCGTCATCATGCATTTTACTTTTATGTAAAGTTATAAACCCCAGGATACATTTTTTTTCTTTAAACAGTCAATTGCTCTAAAGAGTTTTAAATTATAAGGAAAGGAATCACATATATCTCCCACGCCATACCATGGTTACCATTTCCAGTGTTCTTTCCTTGGTGTAGGTCCTGATTTCCATGTGGTGTCACTTGCCTTCTGCCCGAGGGGTATCCTTTAACATCTCTTACAGTGTAGGTCTGCTGGTGATAAATTCTCGCAGTTTTGGAATGTCTGAAAATGTCTTTGTTTCACCTTATTTTTTTAAAGCTACTTTGGTGGGTATAGAATTCTAGTTACACAGTTTCTGGTTCTTTCAGTACTTTAAAGACATTACTCCAGGGACACATGGGTGGCTCAGTCAGTTAATCGCCTGCTTTCGGCTCGGGTCATGATCCCAGGATTCTGGGATCGAGTCCTGCATCAGGCTCCCCACTCCACGGAAAGCCTGCTTCTCCCTCTCCCTGCTGCTCTGCCTAGGTGTGCTATCTTTCTGTCAGATAAATAAATAAATAAATAAAATCTTAAAAAAAAAAAAAAGGACATGCTAGGTACACAAACACAAGAATAAGGATGACAGCAGATTTCTCACTGGAAAACAATGCAAGCAAGAAGACAGTGGAGTAACATCTTAATTTTTTTAATTGTTTCATTTATTTTTTAAAAATTTAAAAGATTTTATCTATTCATTTGTCAGATAGAGAGAGAGAGAGTGCACAAGCAGGAGGAGCAGCACACGAAGGGAGAGGGAGAAGCAGGGCTTCCTCCTGAGCAGGGAGCCCTATGCAGGGCTCCATCCCAGGACTCAGGGATCACCACCCTAGCCAAAGGCAGACACTTACTGACTGAGCCACCCAGGTATGCTTTTTAATTGTTTTAAAGATTTTATTTATTTGAGAGAGAGAGAGAGAGCATGAATGGGGAGGGAGGAGGGAGGGTGAGGAAGAAGCACCCAGGTGCCCTAGCATGTCCTTTTTGGCCTCTGGCTGCTTCGAATATTTCTCTTTAGCACTGGTGTTGAGCAATTTGATTATGATATCCCTTGGTGTAGTCTCTTCATGTTTCTTGTGTTCGGCTTTCTTTGAGATTCTCGGATCTCTGGATCTCTGGATCTCTAGTGTTTGTCAGATTTGGAAACATTTTGGCCAGTATTTCTTCAAATTTTTTTTTTCTGAAGCTCCCCTCTCTCTTCTCTTTCATGGACCCCAGTTACTCATACATTAGGCTGCTCAAAGTTGTCCCATAGCTCACTGATGCACTTTCTTTTTATTCTTTTTACTCTATGTGTTTCATTTCCTTTTCTTTTCTATAGAATATTTTATTTATTTATTTATTTACTTACTTACTTACTTATTTACTTACTTACATAATCTCTCCACCCAACGTAACGTGGGGCTCGAAGTCATGATCCCGGGATCAAGAGTTGCACGCCCCATTTTGTTTCATTTTCCAGTAGCTTCTATTGCTGTGCCTTCAAGTTGACTAATATTTTCTTCTGCAATGCCTCATGTACTATTAATCACACTAGTTGTATTTTTCAGATAGGTCATTGTAGCTGCCTGGTGAGGGTCCTTTTTATATCTTCAGTGTCTCCACTTAACTTTTTGAACATACAGAATGAAGTCATTCTAATAACCGTTAATGACCTCTGATAATTTATCAGGGTCAGTTCTAAGTCAGTCTTGATTAATTGATGGTTCTCCTTATTATGGGTCACATTTCCCTGCAAGGACATTTCTGATAATCTTTGGTTGGATCCTAGACATTGTGCATTTTATCTTACTGGTTGCCGGATATTTTTATTTTCCTATGAATCTCCTGGATCCTTGTTCTGTGATGCATCTAATTTTCTTAGAAACAGTTTGATCCTTTCAGGTCTTGGTTTTATGACTTGTTTGGCAGTTCCAAGGAAGTGTTTGTTCTGAGTCTAATTATCCCCCACTACTGAGTCCTCTAGCCCATGACCTGTGAATTATGAGGGTTTCCAGTCTTGCTGGTTAGATTAGCCTCTATTCCCCACCCTGTGTGAATGCTAGACATTGTTCCCTATAACCCTTTCAGATGGCTCTTTCCCTGGTCTCCAGCAGTTTTCTCACACGCATGCTCTGATTGATACTCCGCTGACTGTACAAGGAGGACCCTCTGCCTGTTTTTCCAGGGTCCTCTGGGCATCAGTCTCCTCTCTACCACTCTGTCCTATGGGCTCCAGCCATCCTGGTTTCCAAGGACTCTCTGCTCTGTCTCTTTGAACTGAGGGACCTGCTGGACTCTGCCTTCATTCCCCTCCCTACACTGTGGCCTGGACTAATCCCTCTAGGCATGAAACTGAGGAAATCCCAAGGCTCATCTCAATTGTTTCCTATCTCTCAGGGATCACTGTCTTTGATTTCCTGATGACCCTTATTTTGAAAATGATTGTTTCATGTGTTTTGTCTGGTTCTGTTGTTTCAGGCAGGAAGGTAAGTCTTGTCCTCTGCTGTACCACTGAGCCTGGAAGCAGAAGTACTTTTCTTCAACGTTGTTAAATTGACTTAGCTGTTCTTTTTCTCACTCCTTGAGGTGGAGGCTTAGCCCATTAATTATTCCAACTTTTTGTCTTGATATATGTGTACTCTTAGGTACTAAAAGACAGAAATATGGATCGTAAAAACCTCACACACATTGATTTGTTACTTTTAACACTGTTGGATTCTTTAAATTCATTGAATTAAAAAAAGGGGGGGATACATGGGGCGCCTGGGTGGCTCAGTGGGTTAAAGCCTCTGCCTTCGGCTCAGGTCATGGTTCCAGGGTCCTGGGATGGAGCCCTGCATCAGGCTTTCTGCTCAGCGGGGAGACTGCTTCCTCTTCTCTCTCTCTCTCTCTCTCTGCCTGCCTCTCTGCCTACTTGTGAGCTCTGTCTGTCAAATAAATAAATAAAATCTTTTTTTTTTAAAAAAGAAAAAAGTTTCCTTAACAACTGGACAAAAAGGGATATAAACATGAGTATCTATATTTTATTTTTCAATACAGTTTTTTAAAGTTTTTGTTTATTTATTTGAGAAAGAGAGAGCACGAGCAAGAGGAGGGGCAGAGGGAGAAGCCAGCTCCCCACTGAGCATGGAGCCTGACCCGGGACTCGATCCCAGGACCCTGAGATCAGGATCTGAGCTGAAGGCAGATGTTTAACCAACTGAGTAACCCAGGTGCCCCAAGTATCTATACTTTCAGAACATTTTCAGAAGCCTGGGTGGCTCAGTCGGTTAAGTGTCTGCCTTCAGTTCAGGTCATGATCCCAGGGTCCTGGTATCAAGCCCCATGTGGGGCTCCCAGCTCAGCAGGAAGCCCGCTTCTCCCTTTCCCTCTGCCTGTTGCTTCCCCTGCTTGTGCTCTCCTCGTCTCTCAAATAAATAAATAAAATCTTTAAAAGCATTTTCTTTTACTGCCTTCTAAAAATTGTACATTCTTTCAGTGCAGTAAGGAGCTAGGAGAGAAAGCAATTTGGAAGTTAAAAAGAAATATGGAAGGCAGAAGAAAGCAAGAAAGGGGAACAGAAAAGTAGGACAAGTGAACAGTGCGTGGATGAGGTTTACAGCTTTAGTTTCCAGAGAATGTGACACACAGCTGGTCACAGTCCACATGCATTTGCCAGCCTCCCACGGAGCAGGTTGCTGCCTACGTTAGCTACTCTATGAAATGGTGAAAGCACCATAGAAGAAAACTTAATTGTGAATATAGGTTTTTGGTGTTAGAAATGAACAATGTGTGAAAACAAGGTTTCAAGGAACCATCCTTCCCCCAACCCCGCCATTGCCATGGAAGGATCCATGTCCCAGTCCCTGAGCAGCTCAAGGAATCTTGATTCTTTCCATTCTAGATCCTAACAAAATTTCGGTTTGGGTTTGCTCCAGCTGTTATACTCACGGTGGGGGGGGGTGCCCCTTCCCTCCCTCACTCCCTCAATCAACAGGCTTTTCTGTGCCCAGTTGGAAATGGGGGAGGGGTAGAAAGGATCTTTTCCTACTTCCAGAAGGAGACTGTGCTGAAAGCAGTGGATTTTGTAGCCTTTTGGAAACATTCCTGCCTCTTCCCAAGCTCCTGCCCTTGGCTTTCAGCCAGCCCTTTCTTTTTGGGACGTATGAATAGGGCTATGACTTTGAGCGAAGGTAAAATACGTGTTTCAAAATAAAATGTTTTTGAACCTATCCCAGAAGCAAAAATACTCTAATAATTATTAAAAACTGTCCTGCTCTGTCATAAATACAATAATGCATATGGGACTTTGAGAATTCCAGATATATTCTCATTTGCCCTCGTGATAACACTATGGAATGCGGTGCTATTGTTGCCATGTCAACAGATGGTGGAGCGTCTGCTGAGGTTCGGCATTCTGCCCTTGCCCAAGGTCATGTAGCAAACAAGTGGCATCTTTTAGCCAGGTCTTGTCTGAAGCCCCACTCTTTCTCCTGCTCTTTTCCTTCTAACATGTGCTAAAGAGGAATTTTATTTTTTTTAAAGATTTTATTTATTTGACAGCGAAAGACACAGTGAGAGAGGGAACACAAGCAGGGGGAGTGGGAGAGGGAGAAGCAGGCTTCCCGCTGAGCAGGGAGCCTGAAGCAATGATCGATACCAGGACCCTGAGATCATCACCTGAGCCGAAGGCAGAGGCTTTAACCCACTGAGCCACCCAGACGCCCCAGATTGCTACTCTCTTAAGGATTCTGGCATGAGGTTTGAAAATCAGCAGTTTAACAAACCTAGCCTTCTCTAGGAATTCCACCCCACCGACCCCGTCCAAATTTCAGCTATCTGTGTAGCTCTTTGTTTTAACCCAGGATCAAAAGAGGAGGTGGTTATTTTATCATCCCTACAGAGACAACATCACCTGCGGGGACTGCTAGATGGCATTTGTCCAAGTCTCCATCCCTATCTTGGGTGTGTTTTGTGAACTACCCTAATGGAAAAGCACAAGCCTGCTTCTCTGTTTTTACAGGACATAGAAATGCTGGAAGCTTCAGACTGGGTTGTTGTAGTCAGCTGAAGTGATTTTTTTTTTTTAAAGATTTTATTTATTTATTTGAGAGAGAGATCACAAGTAGGTAGAGCATCAGGCAGAGAGAGAGAGAGGGAGAAGCAGGCTTCCTGCTGAGCAGAGAGCTGGATGCAGGGCTCGAGCCCAGGACTCTGGGATCATGACCTGAGCCAAAGGCAGAGGCTCAACCCACTGAGCCACCCAGGCGCCCCCTTAAGTGATCTTTTAAAAAAATTATTTATTTATTTAAGTCGCCTCTACACCCAGCGTGCAGCTCGAACTCACCACCCCAAGATCAAGAGTCGTGTGCTCTACAGACTAAGCCCACCAGTCACCCCTCAGCCGAAGTAATCGTATTTCCAAGACAACAACTTAAAGAAGGTAAAGAAGAGGGATTCCTGGGTGGCTCAGTGGGTTAAAGCCTCTGCCTTTGGCTCAGGTCATGATCTCAGCGTCCTGGGATCAAGCCCCGCATTGGGCTCTCTGTTCAGCAGGGACCCTTCTTCTTCCTCTCTGCCTGCCTCTCTGCCTACTTGTAATCTCTGCCTGTCAAATAAATAAAATCTTTAAAAAAAAAAAAGGTAAAGAAGATTATTTTGTGGTTTTGGAAAATGAAGATTTTATAATACAATCACAGCCAAAAGTTTACATCTTTTCTGATGTTAGAACTCAGTGGGAGGAGCACCTGGCTGGCTCAGTCAGTAGAGCATGTGACTCCTGATCTTGGAGTTGTGAGTTTGAGCCCCATGTTGGGTGTAGAGATTACTTAAAATAAACAAACAAAACAAAACAAAACAAAAACAAAAACAAAACGAACTCAGGGCACCTCGGTGGCTCAGTGGGTTAAAGCCTCTGCCTTGGGCTCAGGTCATGATCCAGGGGTCCTGGGATCGAGCCCCGAATGGGGCTCCTTGCTCAGGGTCGGGAGTCTGCTTCTCCCTCTCCCTCTTCCTCCCCTGACCACTCATTCTCTCTCTCTCAAATAAATATATAAAATCTTAAAAAAAACTCAACAGAAAACCACCCCATGGAGTCAGACACACCAAGTAGGTGACTTTTATCGGGTTTACTGAATTAAATCAATGACGAGGAAAGGTATTAGGTGCATGTACTACTTGTAAGTCTGCAGGGAAAGTGAATGCTGAACCCACAGCAGGTGTGTGCTCTCCCCAAATCTTTATGTTTTTTAGTTATTTTTTTTTTGTTGTTTTTCCTGGTTTTATTGAGATGTAATTGATGTATTAACATTGTATTAGCTTTCAGTTTCTGACATGATAATGTGGTTTATGTACACTATGAAATGATCACCACAATACATTTAGTGAACACCCATCACCTCACAGACCAAGATCTTTTTTTAAAATTTTTTTTAGGATTTTATTTATTTATTTGACAGAGAGAAATCACAAGTAGACAAAGAGGCAGGCAGAGAGAGAGGAGGAAGCAGGCTCCCTGCTGAGCAGAGAGCCCGATGCGGGGCTCGATCCCAGGACCCTGGGATCACGACCCGAGCTGAAGGCAGAGGCTTTAACCCACTCCTCCTTATCCCTTCACCTGCATTTCTCCCAACAGTTCCCTGAAGTATAATTTGTGGGAAAGCTGTATTTTTTTAAAGTTGGAATTTTTTAAAAAAAGATTTCATTTATTTATTTGAGAGAGAAAGGCAGAATGCCTGAGCAGGGGGAGCAGCAGAGGGAGAAGGAGAAGCAGACTGCCTGCTGAGCACTGAGCCCAGCGTTGTGGGGCTCGATCCCAGAACCCTGAGATCATGACCTGAGCACAAGACAGATGCTTAACTGAGTCACCCAGACTCCCCTAAAGTTGGAGTTTTAGGAAGCCAGCCCTTTCTGTGATAAGTATTCCCAAGAAATCAGGAGAGATGATGTGTCTATTTTGGAAGTACGATTTTTAAAACTGCACCAGACACTTAATAATTTCACTGAAAGCATAGCATCAACAAGTGATATTTGTACTTTAAAAAAAAAAGGTTTTACTTATTTATTTGAGACAGAGAGAGAATGAGAGAGACAACATGAGCAGGGGAGAAGGGCAGAGGGAGAAGCAGGCTCCTCATTGAGCAAGGAGCCTGATGTGGGGGGCTCGATCCCAGGACCCTGGGATCATGACTTGAGCCCAAGGCAGACACTTAACTGACTGAGCCACCCAGGCAGCCTGTGATATTTGCACTTTTAAAGCATGATTAGATGATAAAATATGAGACAAAGGAGTAATTCACATTTCAGAGCTCAGTAATTTCCTCAAAAGGGTTTTTTTGTTTTTTTTTTTTAAATGATAGTCCTCATTCTCCAATGCCACAGGGCGCCTTCTTTGTCAGAAGTTAGCATTTTCCAGAGGTCTCCACCATGCCATCTTACACTATGTCTAGTTAGAAGGGTGCTCCTAATTCCCATTCCTGGCTTTGACCTCATTTTCTTTTTTTTAAAGATTATTTATTTATTTATTTATTTGACACAGAGAGAGATCACAAGTAGGCAGAGATGCAGGCAGAGGCGGGGGGGAGTAGGCTTCCCGCTGAGCAGAGAGCCCGATGCGGGGCTCGATCCCA
>NC_081575.1:82946195-83058803 GCF_022355385.1 Mustela nigripes | reverse complement strand
TCCCAGGACCCTGAGATCATGACCTGAGCCGAAGGCAGAGGCTTAACCCACTGAGCCACCCAGGCGCCCCAACCTCGTTTTCTACATCTGTAAACACTATACATTGGATGGTGCTCGGAACACAGAGCTCTCACTGCTCTGAGTTTTCATAGTTCCAAGAGCACAGATGAAAGAACAGTGTAACCTAAATTTTGGAGGAATACGTCATTTGTGCTCTGCGTCTGTGTGTGCGTGTGTGCACATATGCACGGGTGTGCGCGCGTGCGTGTGTGTGTGTGTATTCTAGGAAGAATATGGTTATGGTGGATGCATTCCCGAGCAGAGATAAACAATAAAACTGGGAACGATATAGCTGACTGTCTCTATGGTAACCTCCACTGGCCATGTGCATGCATATTTTACTCATTTTGTAGTTCACATTTTAAAACATAAACGATTTTATGTTCATGATCATGCAATTGTAATAATCCGTTAGTGTTTTTTTTAAAGATTGTATTTATTTATTTGACAGGGAGACACGGTGAGAGAGGGAACACAAGCAGGGGAAGTGGGAGAGGGAGAAGCAGGCTCCCCTGCTGAGCAAGGAGCCCAATGCGCGGCTCGATCCCAGGACCCCAGGATCATGACCTGAGCCGAAGGCAGACGCTTAATAGACTGAGCCACCCAGATGTCCCTGGGGCTACTTTTCAAGTGCTGCCTAGACTTGAGAACACTTTGCATTTAACTGAGTCTGGGGGAATCTTCAGCAGAGATGCTCAGTTGTCTTATGTGTGTTGGGGACAATTCTTTGAGGTCTTCACTCAGTAAAGTCTTCTCGGGAGAATTTAAGAACTGCTACAGGCCATATTCATCACCCTCATTAAACCAGATGGCTGAACAAACTGTCACATTGAGAAGCTGAGCTCATAAGTAAGACGGCCAGCTATGTATTAAGGCCACAACTTAAGGCACATGTAGTTGGTAGCCATTTCTCTCAGTGGCCTTCCAGTAGCTTTCACGGTGCTCTTAGAAACAGAGCAAGGGTCCCTGATGAATTTACCAGTTTCATTTTCATCCCCCACGTAAGTTGTGAAGATACATACCATCAGAAGGACCCACAGAAAGCAGGAGTCCCTCTGCCATCCGGGTTGGCCTGAGGAAGCACGCTTTTATTTTGTTTGTGCATTGCTAAAGACCAAGAGTTGAACTGACAGTTGAGCGGCCTGAATTGTCACAGAAGGTGGTGATTTCTGAAGCTTCTTTATTTTTAAGATTTTATTTATTTATTTGAGACAGAGAGAGAGAGCATGAGTTGGGGGGGAGGAGCAGAGGGAGAGAGAGACACACAAAGCAGAATCCCTGCTGAACACAGAGCCTGATGATGCGGGGCTCAATCCCAGGACCCTGAGAACACAGCCTGGGTGGAACCAAGAGTCTGTTGCTCAACCAAGGGCACCACGGAGGCACCCCTGAAGCCTTTTTTCTTATAACACCTAAACAACCATGCAGAAATGCCAAGTAGCTTCTCTCTAAATACACCGTGGGGGAAAAAAATAATGCTTGGGACTTGAATGCCCCAGCACAGATTTCTTCTCATCCAGAAACCCTAAGCTTTTTTATTTTAAACCTCTCATGTTTCCCACCGCACGACAAGTCTTCATCAGTCTCAAAGGCTAGCAGACCTTTTCCTCGCAGAGAGCTATGGCTGCAAAAGCATTCTAAAGCAGTAACACATTCAGAACTCTTGCTAATGGCACAAAGTTCCCAGCAAATCCCTCTGCCATCTGCCTGCCTGCTTTTCCTGTCCCTCCTGATATTCCGATCTCACGCCCATGGTCAAAGCCACTCACTCCTATGGCCATTTACACTTGCTTCCTGCTTTTCTCATCCCTTTTCTAGCTTTCATGCTGCTGTCAGATTCAGTTTCTTATTCACAGAAATTCTCTTTAGAAAAAAAAGCTTTTATTTATTTGAGAGAGAGAGAGGCAGGGAGGAAAAGAGGGGGAGGGAGAGGGACTGATGCATGGCTTGACCCCACGGCCCTGAGATCGTGACAGGAGCCAAAACCAAGAGTCCGGGGCTTAACTGACTGAGCCAGCCTGGCGCCCCTCACAGTAATTCTCTTAGTGAGAATCATAAGAGGTTTCGATTCTCAAGACATAGAACCCGATTTTGCTGCTTGTTCTGACATTTTTTCCTTGTCCTTGTTACTGTACTTAGACCCAGAGAAGCCTGCATTGGTAAAATTCTGCTTTTCCTCCCAAAGATCTTTCAGCAATGTTGGCTTCTTGCACCACGTGTTTCTTTCCTTAGCCCTTGAAAATAATTTTCCCGCTTTTGTTCTGCTATATTGTTATTTCCCATGACTTTTTTGGAAGGCCAGTTGCTACTCTTGTAAAGGCCACAGTGATTAAAAACCAAACAAGCCAAGGACTCATTTTATTACCCCCAAAGTCCTAATGCATCCAATAAAGACTGTGGAATGGCCAGGGTCCTATTCCTGCTACAGAAAAGATATCTTTGTTTCTTTTTTTAAACATTTTTTTAAAAAGATTTATTTATTAGACAGAGAGAGACCACAAATAGGCAGAGAGGCAGGCAGAGAGAGAGGGAAGCAGGCTCCCTGTCGAGCAGAGAGCCTGATGCGGGGCTCAATCATGACCTGAGCTGAAGGCAGAGGCTTAACCCACTGAGCCACCCAGGCGCCCCAAGATATCTTTGTTTCTTAGCAGAGGGGTAAAACGCAAGCACCAACAGCCCAACGGTATTATGACCCATGTTCTCCCTTATGGAATGAAGTTGAAATTATCTTCAGATTTAGTGGCAAATTTTTCGCATTCCAAGTCCTGGAAAAATTAATAATCCAAGCGTGGTATGGAGGGTAGCATTTCATTAATCAGATTAGTGAGCTGCTGAATCCCACTATTCTCTACTTTACCAAATAGAAGGGTTCTCTGTAGAATTCTGCTGGACCCAAGTGGGCTTTTCCTCTTGAGTCCTCGTGATAAAGCAGTCTTAATATGTGGATTGCAGAGTTCTTGTTTCCTTCTGGAAAAAAAGGTGAAAGATGAGTTGGAGGATTTTGTGAACATACTATGTGTTTCTTTTGTTTTTCACTTTTTAAAAAGATTTTATTTATTTATTTGCGAGAGAGAGAGAGCACGAGCAGGGGGAGGGGCAGAAGGAGAGGGAGAGGAAGACTCCCCACTGAGCAGAGAGCCCGACGGAGTGCTCCGTCCCAGGACCCCAAGATCATGACCTGAGCCCAATGCAGACACTTAACCAACTGAGCCATCCAGGTGCCCCCTTATACTTCTTGTTCCTTCATGACTGTTTTGCCTTTTAGATGGACTAACTCAGTTGTTGTGAGAGGTGGCCAGAGAAAGGAGGCAGAGGGGCAGCTGTTGGGTTACAGGCAATGAGCAAACAGTCAGTGAATATAATTTGTGCAATGGGTGTTAAGGAATAGTAGCATGCTTTTTATAAATTTAAGGATTGGCCCTTTGAACGTTTGGATCTCAGAGAGTACATTAAAATGGTTTGCTTTATAGGATTGATTTATTTTAAACTCTGTGGAATAAAGATTCACCCGACCCCCCCCCCCCACCACCACCCAATTTTTGACACTGCAGAGTAATGTTTTGAACTGAAAGTTCCCATAAGGCTGCCACCTCCTTTATTTGAGACAGAACAGGAGCGTGGAGGCAGGGGCAGGGGGATAGGGAGAGCCGGGAGCTCGCCTCAGGGCTGGAGGTCTCATGACTCTGAGATCACGAGCTGAGCTGAAACCAAGAGTCAGATGCTTAACAGACTGAGCCACCCAGGTGACCCTAATGCCCCTCGTTTTTTTGAAAAAAAAAAACCAAAACAAAACAAAACAAAAAAAAAAAACACCTCACCCATAACTGCATAATTATGCTCTAATGGAAATGTGTTCCGCATAAATCCTTCCTTTGACACATTTATGTTGTGTGAACACTGGAATATAACAATTTCCGTTCTCATTACCATATGTTTTTTCTATCATTTATGGTTTTTCCAGTTACCACGCACCTAGCATAGTAGAAACCACTTAAGCACTGGAGTCAAGAGAACTGGTTTGAGTCCAGCTTACTAATTAAGTCCATTCTCTGAAGTTGGCATATGATATACTAATTTATTGCCTAATTTTCCCAGTGACTTCTCCTCAGTCCACTCTGTTTTTTTTATTTTTTAAAGATTTTATTTATTTATTTGACAGACAGGGATCACAAGTAGGCAGAGAGGCAGGCAGAGAGAGAGGAAGGGAAGCAGGCTCCCCGCTGAGCAGAGAGCCCGATGTGGGACTCGATCCCAGGACCCTGAGCTCATGACCTGAGCCAAAGGCAGCAGCTTAACACACTGAGCCACCCAGGCGCCCCCACTCTGTTTTTTTTTTTTAAACGATTTTATTTTTTCAAATAATTTCTATACCCAATGTAGGGCTCGAACTTATAACACTGAGATCAAGAGTCGCACTCTCCACCAACTGAACCAGCCAGGTGCCCCTCCGTCCTAAAGATTTTAGCTGCAAATGGAAGAAAAAAAGAAATCCAGAGACTCGTAACATGTACAGTATATATACAAACTAGATATTTGGATTTCATATTCTATCTGTTATGTATGATACCAGTGACATACATTTGTGACACACATACATATAAAACATACACATATAAGACAGCACAGTGCCGATTTTAATAATTCATGTGCAAACATCACAACTTTTGCTATATCCAAATACTGCATGAACGTTATTTACTTCCCATGTTTCTTTAAACTGATGCACATTTTAGGGGGTACCTGGATGGCTCAGTCGGTTAAGCCTCTGTCTTCAGCTCAGGTCATGATCCCAGGGTCCTGGGACCGAGCCCCGCATTGGGCTCCCTGCTCAATGGGCAGAGTCTGCTGCTCCCTCTGCCTCAGCCCCCCAGCTCATGCTCTCTCTCTCACACTCCCTAGCTCAAATAAATAAATAAAACCCTTTTTAGAAAAATCTGATGCACATTTTTAACATACTGTATATTTTTTCTTTAAGTAAGCTCTATGCCCAATGGGGAGCCTGAACTCATGTCTACCCTCCCCCCAGATCAAGAGTCACATGTGTCACCAACTGAGCCAGCCGGATGTCCCTAAATTGATGCATATTTTGAAGGTTAAATAAAATGACACTCAGCACTAACTGCAGGGTGCTTTTATCCATGGTGGTAACTACGGACATAGCACTGAGTATCAGTGAATCACAGGTGAGAGAGAGGCTTTCTTCCCCAGGCTCCATCAGTATCTGTGGCTATGGCAGGTAGAAAGTCTCATTTGGGGGGTGCCTGGGTGGCTCAGTGGGTTAAAGCCCCTGCCTTCAGCTCAGGTCATGATCCCGGGGTCCTGGGATCGAGCCCCGCATTGGGCTCTCTGCTCAGCGGGGAGACTGCTTCCTCCTCTCTCTCTGCCTGCCTCTCTGCCTACTTGCGGTCTCTGTCAAATAAATAATAAATAAAATCTTTAAAAAAAAAAAAAAGAAAGAAAGTCTCATTTGGGAGCTTGTGACAATGGAAGAGCACACCTTGGGCCCAGAGCCTCCACCAAATAGTAGGATTTAGCTACAATTCACTAAGACTATTTTGTTTTTATGTTCTGACCCCCCCGCCCAGTGTATGAAGGGGAAAAAAGAAATAACTTAGAAAAAAAGTTTTGTGATCACATACACATTCTCCTCTAAGATCATAGACTGTCAAGGGGTGCCTGGGTGGCTCAGTCGGTTAAGCGTCTGCCTTCAGCTCAGGTCATGATCCTGGAGTCTTGGGATCGAGTCCCACATCGGGCTCCCTGCTCAGAGGGAAGCCTGCTTCTCCCTCTCTCACTGCCCCTGCTTGTATTCCCTCTCCCGCTGTCTCTCTCTCTCTGTGTGTGTCAAATAAATAAATAAAATCTTAGAAAGAAAAAAGATCACAGATTGTCAAATAAAGTTCATCTTATATAGGAAGATGTCAGTGAACATGTTAGAAGGGACGCGTTACTGCTATTTCATTGAATCAAAGCAATCCACAGTTATTGCAGAGGTTTCTCAAATAGGCACATGGAAACTCAGGAAAGAAAGAGGAATGCCAGAGGAAGAAACCAGATCTTTCTAGTATTTTGATTCTTTCTCAAATATTTGAAACTATGTTCTATAACGAACTGTGAGTTGCTATGCAGATGACCTTGAACAACAGGGATATGAACCATGCAGGCCCACAATATACACAAATTTGTTTTTATAAATGCAGTACGGTGCTGGAAATGTATTTTTGCTTCCTTTTAACTTTTTTTTTTCCTTATAACTTTCCGAATAAAGAATAACCTTTCTTTTCTCTAGCTT
Organism: Mustela nigripes; assembly: GCF_022355385.1. NCBI lineage: Eukaryota > Metazoa > Chordata > Mammalia > Carnivora > Mustelidae > Mustela > Mustela nigripes. Next base: position 83,052,451 of record NC_081575.1, on the reverse strand, counting down.
ACTGGATCGTAATAATGTGGCATATCCAGGCGCCTGGGTGGCTCAGTCGGTTAAGCATCTGCCTTCGGCTCAGGTCATGATCCCAGGGTCCTGATATGGAGTCTGCCATCCGCCATCAGGCTCCTTGCTCAGCGGGGAGCCTGCCTCTCCCTCCCCCTACCGCTTACCCTGCTTGTGTTCTCTGTCTCTGTCAAATAAATAAATAAAATCTTTTAAAAAAGAATGCACCATATGATTGATTGAACATAAAAAATATGTGTTCATTGACTGTTTTCAGTAAGACATCTGGTCAATAGTGGGCTATTTGTAGTTGAGTTTCTAGGGACCTGAAAGTTATATGCTGATTTTTGACTGCTCCGGGTGGGGGTCAGCTCCTCTAACGCCCGCTTTCTTCAAGGATCAACTGTATAGCTACCGTGCGATGCTAAGTTTGATTAGTGCATTTGATCAAAAACTGCAAATAAAGGAAGCTTTTGGTGCTGTTGCTAGTCACCCTCCCCCAAGCCCAAATATATACATGTCCAAATGCAACAGGCTGGGGTGGGGGTGGGGTGACAGCCTCAGAGCCGAGACTGGGAGCCAGAGGGCAGCCAGGCACAAAGAAGTCATTTCAAACGCAGGAATGCCAGCGCGCAGGCAACTGACCGGCGCCCTTCATGCGTGTGCACTGTGCAAAGAAAGACTGGCTTACACACCAGACGTTGCACGATTTAGTGTTATTGATGTCACCAGAGCACGCCAAGTAGTCTCATTGGTAGGACAGGCATTTTCCTTAAGAGTGAAAGTGTTCGTCTCTGTGCCTGCTTTGCCTAATGTAACGCTATAACTTTTTTCTTTTTTAAGATTTTATGTATTTATTTGTCAGAGACAGAGAGAGAGAGAGAGAGAGAGAGAGAGAGAACACAAGCAGGGAGAGCAGCAGGCAGAGGGAGAGGAAGAAGCAGGCTCCCCGCTGAGCATGGAGCCTGAGGTGGGGCTCGATCCTAAGATCCTGGGATCATGACCTGAGCCCAAGGCAGATGCTTAAGCAACTGAGCCACCCACCCCACTTTAACTTTTCCAAAGAGGGGAAAGGAATCACAGACAGAAGAGTGAACACATCCTGCTTGTTGTCATGGCTCCTGTTCGCTCCAGCAACCACAGCTTGTGCAAGCAGCCTGACCATAGCTGCAAGAAAGGGACAGGGTCTATCCCAACTCTGCGCCCGGAGTTTCCGGACATGAGGCACCTTACAGGTCGGTGGCCCGGTTTCTGACCTGTAAGACGGGTACAGAAATCCGTGCCCGTGTGAGTAGGGCTGTTGTTACCCTAACTAATGTCCAAATCCCATTTTCACTGTCAATGCGTCTGTGATCGGTGTGTTCTTATATTTTATGGATGAACTAATTTCTTTCCATTGGGGTTTCCTTCTAGAAAAATGGCAGTTAGGGTTTCCTGTCTTGCGTTTGAGCATCTCTTAAGCAACATCGAAGCTTCCAGAGGGCTTGCAGTGGCTAACGTGCGGCTGAGTTGTCAGGGGGCACTGTGACTCCGGACACCGATGTGGGCAATTGTAAGTTAAGCTGACACTGGGATGATGTTCCATCAAAATGCCAAAGTGAGAGGAAGTGTATCCTCCCCTGTGTTTCAGCACAGTTGTGTCACTCAGGAAAAAAAACAGTTCTTCAGCGACAGTGCGGTGGCAGCTGCTAGGCGAGCTTGTCACGTGTCCACAGATTCAGCCAAGAAAGAGACAACGAGCCTACATCCATTCGCTTTATTATGTACAGGGACAGTGAAATCAGACGAGTGTGGAGACAGCTGCCATGTTCTTAGTCCCACAGGATGACGCTGAACCACGCAGCCAGATGACAGGCAGCACAGGTGGTGAGTCGCTCTGTTAGTGAAGAGCCAACTCTAAACAGAAGGAGACTTACACAGAAGCCCGTGGCTGGACCCTCCACGTGGTCAAGGGGGGACATTCCGGCAGTGTCAGAGCCAGGGATGTGAGGGACAGTCCTCACCAGGCTCCTCACCAGGCTACCTGTCTTGCCATGTCCCAGAATAGATCACGGGACCTGCTGCCAAGACTCCTGTCGGACTTCCATCAAGCCGTGTCCTTGTGGCCCATGTGCCAGGTCACCCTGGTGCCATGACAGCTGGAGCTCTCCCTTGCAACTGCCCCATCCCATCTTTTGTGTGTTCATTTAATAATTTTTTTAAGAAGCACAAGCCACCCCATCAGATGGCCCCAAGGAATTGTACTGAGAGGGACTTGGAAGAAAGCCATTCTATTTGCCTTGAGTACAATTGGATGGGAGTGACCATGGCCATGACTCCCAGTAGAACGACCAGAGCTGGTCTGATCCCAGACAGACCATAGCCTTGCTCCTGGTCCACAGCCAAGACCCCTAAGTATATCCCGACTCCAGGAGCAGCAAGAGGTGTTGGCAACCTCACATAGCCTGCCTTGCAATGGCCTGAAGGAAATCCGAGGCCATGGGCTCATTCGTCCCCAGTCACTCCAGAGAGTTGAGACTGTTTTGTGTGTGGCAGGGAAGTACAGGCCTGATGTCCCAGTTAGAAGTGATAACTTAGGGGCGCCTGGGTGCCTCAGGTGGCTAAGCATCTGCCTTTGGCTCGGGTCATAATCTCCAGGTCCTGGGATGGAGCCCCACATCGGGCTCTGGCTCAGTGGGGAGTCTGCTTCTCCCTCTCCCTCTGCCTCTCTCTCCACTCACCCCTGCTCGTGCTCTCTCTCTTGCTCTTGCAAATGAATAAATAAAAATCTTAAAAAAAAAAAAGAAGAAGAAGAAGTGGTACCCAATTGGGGCAGAGATTGTAGGAGGATGGAATTATTTATTACTCTTACGATAACTGGAATAAAGCAATTTTGTGTCCCATACACAGACCAACCCTTTGAGTGGGCTCGTTCTGAGGTGATGGGATGAGTCAGGTGTCCTGCAGACCAGAGCCAAGCAAGGGCTAATGGTTCCCGCCCCAAACCCTCGCTTCACCAAACCCTCTGGGCCTGATGGGTTCCTTCCCCACCAGCCCAAGAGGTCGCTGTCCTTTAGTGGCCACGTGACAGGTATGCTGGGTCTCTGAAGCACCTGGGCCTTGTCATGTCCCCGGTATCTGCCCCACCCATGTGTGTGGTTGCTCCAGGACCAACTTAGGAGTCATCCCCTCATACCTACTGCCATTGTCATCAGTCTCTGACTTCCGGGATGGGAAGAGAAACCTCAGGTTAACATCCCATCCCCGACCCCTCCCCCAATCTCCGTTTGCCCATTCAAGACCTCCACTTGCGGGATCCCTGGGTGGCTCAGTGGGTTAAAGCCTCTGCCTTCAGCTCAGGTCATGATCCCAGGGTCCTGGGATCGAGCCCCGCATCGGGCTCTCTGCTCAGCAGGGAGACTACTGTCTCCTCTCTCTCTCTCTGCCTGCCTCTCTGCCTACTTATAATCTCTGTCTGTCAAATAAATAAATAAAATCTTAAAAAAAAAAAAAAAGACCTCCAGTGTTGTGCTTCTGGCTGGTAGGTGTGGGAGAGGAAGAGATAAGGTGAAAAGGACTGCTTGAGTGATGAGAGTCTCTTACAGCCAGTCTGGGCCTCCTCTTCTTGCCCCCAACTTTATAATTAAACATTTTATTCAAATGGGAGGTTCTCTGGGGACGCCTGTGTGGCTCAGTCAGTTAAGAATCTTCCTTTGGCTCAGGTCATGATCTCAGGGTCCTGGGATCGAGCCCTGCGTTGGGCTCCCTGCTCAGAGGGGCGTGTGTTGGAGGATTGTCTCTCTCTCTCTCCCTCTGCCCCTACCCCTGCTCATGCTTTCTCTCTCTCTCTCTCTCTCTCAAATAAATAAATAAATATTTTTTTTAAAAGAGGAAATTGACATTGGTGCAACCCACCAACTTTATTTAGATTCCACCAGCTTTATGTGCACTTGTGTGTGTTTATGTGTGTTTGTGTGTGTGTTTGTGTGTGGTGTTGTGCAAATCTCTCAAACGTGTACGTTCATAAAACAGCCACTGCAGTAAAGGCAGAGAACTGTTCCCTTAGCACAAAGAGCCCTGTGCTATGCCTTTACGGGCCCCCTCCCCCATCCCGGTCCCCTTGGCAACCACTAATCCTTTCTCCATCTCTATAACTGTGTTATTTCAAGAATGTTACATAAATGGAACCACACACTATGAAACCTTTGGAGATTGGCTTTTCCACTCAGCACGATTCCTTTGAGATCGGACTAAGTTGTTGCATGTTTTAATAGACCGTTGCTTTTTTATCCCTGAGAATATTCTGTCCATGGATGGGTCCCCTGCTTGTTAACCAATCACCCACTGAAGGACATCTGGACTAATTCCAGTTTTTGCCTCTTATGAACAAAGCTGCTAGGACCATTCATGCACATGTTTTTGTGTGAATGTAAGTTTTCATTTCTCCAGGATAAATGCCCAGGAATGCAATGTCGGACCATATGGTTGTTGCATGTTTGGTTGGATAAGAAAGTGCCAAACTATTTTCCAGAGTAACGGTATCATTTTGCATTCTCTCTAGCAGAGAATAGTTAACCCTTGAACAACACAGATTTCAACTGCATCAGTTTGCTTATAGGTGGATTTTTCCATAAATACGATACAGTGGTATAAATATATTTTCTCTTCTTTATGATTTTTTAAAAAGATTTTATTTATTTATTTATTTGCCAGAGAGAGAGAGAGAGAGCGCACAAGCAGGCAGAGGCAGAGAGAGAAGCAGGCTCCCTGCCGAGCAAAGAGCCTCAATCCCAGGACCCTGGGATCATGACCTGAGCCAAAGGCAGCGGCTTAACCGATTGAGCCACCCAGGCGCCCCTCTTTATGATTTTCTTTCTTTTTTTTTAAAGATTCCTCCCCCCCTTTTTAAAAGATTTTATTTATTTATTTGACAGAGAGAGAGCACAAGCAGGGGGAGTGGTAGGCAGAGAGAGAGGAAGAAGCAGACTCCCCACTGAGCAGAGAGCCCAATGTGGGGCTCCATCCCAGGACCCTGGGATCATGACCTGAGCTGAAGGCAGATGCTTACCCAACTGAATCACCCAGACGCCCTAGCTAACTTGATTGTAAGAAAACAGCACTATATATGGAATATGTGTTCCTCGATTGTTTATGTTATCAGGAAAACTTTGGGTCAACAGTAGGCTATTAGTAGTTAAGTTTTTGGAGAGTCACAAGTTATACATGATCGGGGGTGGGAGGTCATCACCCCTAACCTCTGCATTGTTCAAGAGTCAACTGTACAGGTGATCCAGTTTCTTTACATCCTCTCCAGCATTTAGTATTGTCACTATTTTTTATTTTAGCTATTTTGGTAGGTGTGTAGGGATATCTCATCGTGGTTTTCATTTGCATTTCCTTGGTGGCTAGTGATATTGATATTGATATTGATATTGCCATCTGTACATACTCAGGGGTGAAATGTTTCTTTCTGTCTTTTGCACTATTTGCTAATGACATTGTTTGGTTTTCTAATTGGGTTGTTTGGTTGAGTCTTGAGAATTTTTAAAAATATATTTAATATATTTAGATAGAAGTCCTTTGTTGGACATATGTTTTGCAACTTTTTTATTTTAACAGTCTGTAGCTCATCTTTTCATCTCTTCCAGGGAAAAAATTTTTGGTTTGGATGAAGCCCGATTTGTCACACTTCCCTTCTATGGACTGTGCTTTTGTGTCATGTATAAGAACTCTTTGGCCTGATGTACTGAAGATTATCTCCTGTTTTCTTTTTAGAAGCTTTACATGGTATATATAAGTTTATGATCCATTTTGAATTAATTTTGTATAAGCTGCAAGGTTTGGTCCAGGTTCAGACTTTTTCCCATTGATGTGCATTTGGCTCTAACACCTTTGTTGAATAGGCTGTCCTTCCCTTGAATTGTTTTTGCTCCCTTGATCAAAATCAGTTGGGCCTGTTTGTGTGGGTCTGTCTGGGTTCTATATTCTGTTCCATTCACCTATGGGTCTATCCCTCTGCCCAGTACCTACTCTCTTGATTCCTGGAACTGTACAAGAAGCCTTAATGTCAGGTATACTGATTTCTTTTACTTTTTTTCTTCCTTGCTCAAAATTGTTTTAGTCATTGCTATTTTACTCTTTGCTTTTCCACATAAGTATTAGGAAAAGGGTGTTTCTCTCTATGGAAAATTTTACTGATATTTTCATTGTAATTGCATTAACTTTATAGATCAGTTTGGGGATAACTGACATTATTTTTTTTCTTTTTACTATGTTGACTCTTCCAATTCGTAACACGATATATCTCTCCATTTATTTAGATCTCCTCTTACTTTCTTCATCAGTGTTTTATAATTTTTAACATACAGATCCTGTATGTTTTTTGGTTAACTGTATACCTAAGTAGTTTATGTTCTTCTTTTTTTTCAAAGATTTTATTTATTTATTTGACAGAGAGACACAGCAAGAGAGGGAACATAAGCAGGGAGAGTGGGAGAGGGAGAAGCAGGCCTCCTGCTGAGTGGGGAGCCTGATGTGGGGCTTGATCCCAGGACCCTGGGATCATGAACTGAGCCAAAGGCAGACACTTAATCACTGAGCCACCCAGGTGCCCAGTATTTTATGTTCTTTGGAGCAATTATATTTGGTATTGTGTTTTCACCTTTCATTGTTAGTATATAAAAATGCTATTGTTCATGTGTGTGTGTGTGTTTGTGGGTGCTGCAACAAAACTTTACTTACAAAAACAGATAGAGTCCATATTTGGTCCTGGGTCATGGTTTGCTGGTCCTTATTCTAAAAGAACACAAAAATAAAGCAGAAAATATTCCAAGTTCCCTCTCAAAGCCAGATTTCCATTATTACTAAATAAACAACAAAAAAAGACAATCAACTGTCTTATCCAGTTCAAAAATTTCTAAGGTATAATTCCCAGTAGTAATACTATAGTTACTTTAGGCCACAGGCGCATAACCTAATCACATATCTCCATGCCTAAGTCATATAAATTCCGAATCCCTTTCATAGTTCTCCTAACCAAATAAAAATAATCTCTTTGGGGTGCCTGGGTGGCTCAGTTGGTTAAGCAACTGCCTTCGACTCAGGTCATGATCCTAGAGTCCCAGCATCTAGTCCCACATGGGGCTTCCTGCTCAGTGGGGGGTCTGCTTCTCCCTCTGACGTCTCCCCTCTCATGCTCTTTCCTCTCATTCTATCTCTCAAATAAATAGATAAATATCTTTTAAAAAATCTCTTTGATGCTTTTTTCCTCTGGATGAAATATTTAGACAGAAGATCATGCATGGCTAGGAATATAAGTAGCTTGTCTCTCTGCGTTACTAATAAGAAATACTATTTATTTGATCATTGCTCCAGCTTCCCTAATTAGTGCTAGAAACAGGGAGAGGTGTGTGCCTTCCGTCTTCTCCAGGAACCAAAAGTCTGGCCATTGGAGTTTGTTAAATGCTGAGAGAGAGAGAAAGAGAGAGTGTGTGTGTGTGTGTGTTTGCATCAATTGATATGATCATATGATTAGTCTTTTTTTGATATGGTCGATTACATTGACTGATTTTTGAATATTGAACCAGTCTTTCATACCTAGACTAAATCCCACTTGGTGTGGTACACGGAATAATTCTTTTCTCTTTTTTTTTTTTTTTTGAGATTTTATTTATTTAATTGGCAGACAAAGATCACAAGCAGGCAGAGAGACAGGCAGAGAGAGAGATGAGGAAGCAGGCTCACCAGCTGAGCAGACAGCCTGATGCGGGGCTCGATCCCAGGACCCCAGGATCGTGACCTGAGCCGAAGGCAGAAGCTTTAACCCCTTGAGCCACCCAGGTATCCCATGTATAATTATTTTTAAACACTGCCGGATTTGATTTGCTACTGTTTTGTTGAATTTCTCTGGCTGAGTTCATGAGATCTCTCAGTCTGTAGTTTTCCTTTTCTTTGTGTGATTTTTTCCCCCTGGTTTTGGGGGCAAAGTGAAACTGGCCCCATAAAATGAGGTGGAAAATGTTTTCTTATCTGGAAGAGGTCCTACAAAGCTAGTGCTAATTTCTCTTTCGGTGTTTGGTAGAATTCTCCACTAAAAACATCTGGATCTCAGGGCCCCTGGGTGGCTCAGTGGGTTAAAGCCACTGCCTTTGGCTCAGGTCATAATCTCAGGGTCCTGGGATTGAGCTCCGCATTGGGATCTCTGCTCAGCGGGGAGCCTGCTTCCTCCTCTCTCTCTCTCTCTCTCTGCCTGCCTCTCTGCCTATTTGTAATCTCTGTCAAATAAAATAAATAAAATCTTAAAAAAAATAAAATCTTAAACAACAACAACAACAAAAAACACATCTGGATCTGAAGAGTCCTTTCTGGAGGGCAAATCTCTTTAATGGTTCTGAGACTATTTGGATGAGTTTGCTACTTTGTAGTCTTGGAGCACTTGGTCAATTTCTTCTCTAAGTTGTTGAATTTATGAGCATGGGGTTACCTTAATATCTTTTTTATTTATTATTTTTTTTAAAGATTTTTAAAAATATTTTTTTATGTATTTGACAGAGGGAGAGATCACAAGTAGGCAGAAAGGCAGGCAGAGAGAGAGGGGAGGAAGCAGGCACAGAGAGCCAGGGTCCCAGGACCCTGGGATCATGACCTGAGCCGAAGGCAGAGGCTTTAACCCACTGAGCCACGCAGGTGCCCCACCTTATTATCTTTTTACTAGCTGTCGGATCTGCAGAGACAGCCCGTGTTTCATTCCTGATGTTGGTGATTTGTATTTTCTCTTCTTATCTTTCTTGGTCTTGCCAGAGGTTTTTAATTTTATTGATCTTTTCAACGATCTAGTCTTTTGTTTCACTGATTTTATCTATTACTTTTCTACCTTCCCTTTTTCTAGGTTTTGCTCTTATCTTTACAACTGCCCTCTTTCTGCTTGCTTTGAGTCTGTTTCACTCTTCTTTTTCTAGTTTCTTGGGGAGTAGGAGCCAGATAATTGGTTTGAGAACTTTCCTCCTTTATTTTTTTTCTTTTTAGTTATTTTTTTTAAATTGGAGTACAGTTGACACAATTTTACATTGGTTTCTTTTTTTATTAAGATTGGTCAAATTATTTTTTTTTTAAGATTTATTTATCTGGGGCACCTGTGTGGCTCAGTCAGTTAAGCATCTGCCTTCAGCCCAGATCATGATCCTGGGGTCCTTGGATCGAGTCCCACAGGGAGCCTGCTTCTCCCTCTCCCTCTGCCTGCTGCTCCCCCTGCTTGTGCTTTCTCTCTCTGTGTCAAATGAATAAATACAATCTTTATTTTTAGTATTCTATTTATTAATTTGTCAGAGAGAGAGAGCACAAGTAGGGGAACCAGCAGGCAAAGGGGGAAGCAGGGTCCCTGCTGAGCAAGGAGCCAATGAGGGACTCGATCCCAGGACCCTGGGATCATGACCTGAGCTGAAGGTAGAAGCTTAGCCAACTGAGCCACCCGGCGGTCCCAATAAATAAAAATAAAATCTTTAAACAAAGATTTGAGAGAGAGAGGACGAGTGGGAGGGACAAAAGGAAAGGGAGAGAGAATCCCAAGCAGACTTCACACTGAGCGCAGAGCCCACATGGGGCTGGATTCCAAAACTCCGAGATCACAACCTGAGCAGAAACTGGGAGCCGGACGCTTAACTGACTGCACCACACGGGCAACACCGGGGCAGTATAGACATTTTAACCATATTTGCTCTTCCAATACATGAGCATAGAATGTTCTCCCACTTCTTTGTGTCATCTTCAATTTCTTTTGTAAATGTTATGTAGTTTTTAGAGTACACATCTTTTACCTCTTCAGTTAGGTTTATTCCTACGTATCTTAGGGTATTAGGTATTAGGTGCAGTTGTAAGTGGGATTGATTCTTTGATTTGTTTTTCTGCTGCTTCATTATTAGTGTATAGAAATGCAACAGCTCTCTGTACATTGATTTTGCCTCCTGTGACCTTACTGAATTTCTGTATCAGTTTCATCAATTTTTTGGTGGAGTCTTTCAGGTTTTTTACTAAGAGTATCATGTCTTTGAAAGTATGACTTCTTCTTCCTTTCTGATTTGGTTGCCTTTTATTTCTTTTTGTTGTCTGATTGCTGAGGCTAGGACTTCCAGTTCTATATTAAATAACACCAGTGAGAGTGGACATCCCTGTCTTGTTCTTGACTGTAGAGGAAAAGCTGTCAGTGTTTCCCCATTGAGGATGATACTAGCTGTGGGTCTTCCTTTATGATGTTGAGGTATGTCCTCTCTATTCCTGCTTTATTGAGGGTTTTATCAGGAATGGATGCTGGGGCACCTGGGTGGCTCAGTCCTTAAGCATCTGCCTTAGGCTCAGGTCATGATCCCAGGGTCCTGGGATCGAGCCCCACATTGGGCTTCCTGCTCAGCAGGAAGCCTGCTTCTCCCTCTCCCACTCCCCCTGCTTGTGTCCCCTTTCTCTCTATGTCTTTCTCTGTCAAATAAATAAATAAAAATTTTTTTTAGAAGAGATTTTATTTATTTATTTGTCAGAGAGTGAGAGAGTGAGCACAAGCAGAGGGAGAAGCAGTCTCCCCAATAAGCAAGGAGTCTGATGTGGGACTTGATCCCAGGACTCTGGGATCATGACCTCAGCCGAAGGCAGATGCTTAACTGACTGAGCCACTCAGGCATCCCCAAGCATCCAACTCTTGATTTTGGCTCAGGTCTTAATCTTGAGGTTGTGAGATCAAGCCCCGTATCGGGCAGGATCCATGCTCAGTGCGGAGTCTGTTTGTCCCTATCTCTCTTCTTCCTCTGCTTGGGCTCATTCAAGTGCACATGCTCTCTCTCTCTCAAATAAAGAAATAAAATCTTTAAAAAAAAGAATGGATGTTGTACTCTGTCAAATGTTTTTTTGCATCTGTGAGAGGATCATATGGTTCTTATGTTTTCTTTTATTAATGTGGTGTATCACATTGCTTGATTTGTGAATATTGAACCCCCCTTGCAACCCAGGAATAAATCCCTCTTGATCACGGTGAATGATTCTCCTAATGTGCTGTTGGATTGAATTTGCTAGTATTTCATTGAGAATTTTTGCATCCGTGTTCATCAGAGGTATTGGCCTATAGTTACCTTTTTTAGTGGGGTCTTTGTCTGGTTTTGGGATCAACGTAATGCTGGCCTCATAGAATGAGTCTGGAAGTTTCCCTTCCATTTCTGTTTTTTGGAACAGTTTCAGAAGACTAGGTATTAACTCTTTCTTAAATGTTTAGTAGAGTTCCCCTGGGAAGCCATCTGGCCCTGGACTTTTGTTTGTTGGGAGATTTTTGATGACTGATGCAATTTCTTTGCTGGTTATGGGTTGGTTCGAATTTTCTGTCTCTTCCTCTTTCAGTTTTGGTAGTTTATATGTTTCTAGGAATGTATCCATTTCTTCCAGATTGTTGAATTTGTTGGTGTAGAGTTGCTCATAGTACGTTCTTATAATTGTTTGTATTTCTGTGGTGTTGGTAGTGATCTTCTCTCACATTCATGATTTTATTTCTTTGGGTCCATTCTATTTTCATTTTGGTAAGTCTGGCTAGGGATTTATCAATTTTATTAATTCTTTCAAAGAACCAGCTCCTAGTTTCATTGATCTGTTCTACCGAGGTTTTTTGGTTTGTTTGTTTCTATATCGAGTATTTTTGCTCGAATTTTTATTATTTCACTTCCTCTGCTGGCTCTAGGCTTCATTTGCCATTCTTTTTCTAGCTCCTTTAGTTTTTTTTTTTTTTTTTAAGATTTTATCTATTTATTTGACAGGGAGAGATCACAAGTAGGCAGAGAGGCAGGCAGAGAGAGAGAGGAGGAAGCAGGCTCCCTGCTGAGCAGAGAGCCCGATGTGGGGCTCGATCCCAGGACCCTGAGATCATGACCTGAGCCGAAGGCAGAGGCTTTAACCCACTGAGCCACCCAGGCGCCCCTCTAGCTCCTTTAGTTTTAATGTTAGGTTGTATATTTGACAATTTTCTTACTTCTTGAGGAAGGCCTGTGTTACTATATACTTCCCTCTTATAACCACTTTTTACTGCATTCCAAAAGTTTTGGACCATCGTGTTTTCATTTTCATTTGTTTCCATATATTATTTTAAAAAATTTCTTCTTTAATTTCCTGGTAGACCCATTCTTTATTTAGTAGGATGTTCTTTAACCTCCATATATTTGTGGTCTTTCCAAATATTTCTCTTGTCTTTGACTTCAAGTTTTATAGTGTTGTGGTCAGAAAAAAATGCATGGCCCGATCTCAGTCTCTTTGTACTTGTTGAGACCTGATTTATGACCCTGTTTGTTATCTATTCTGGAGAATGTCCCGTGTGCCACTAGAGAAGAATGTGCATTCTGTTGCTTTAGGATGAAATGTTCTGAATATATCTGTTAGGTCCATCTGGTCCAGTGTGTCATTCAAAGCCATTATTTTCTTGTTGATCTTCTGCTTAAAAGATCTGTCCCTTGCTGTAAGTGACGTGTTAAAGTCCCCTACTGTTATTGTATTATTAGCAATGAGGTACTTTATGTTTGTTATTAATTATTTTATATATTTGTGTGCTCCCAAGTTGGGGACATAAATATTTACAACTGTTAGATCTTATTGTTGTAGTTCCTTTCTTCATCTCTTGTTACAGTCTTCGGTTTAAAATCTAGTTTTTCTTGGGTACCTGGGTGTCTCAGTTAGTTAAGCACCCAAATCTTGATCTTAGCTTAGGTCTTGATCTCAGAATCATGAGTTCAAGCTTTGCACTGGGCTCCACATTGGGAGCGGAGTCTACTTTAAAAAAAAAAAAAATATGGGGCGCCTGGGTGGCTCAGTGGGTTAAAGCCTCTGCCTTTGGCTCAGGTCATAATCCCAGCGTCCTGGCTCCACATCGGGCTCTCTGCTCAGCAGGGAGCCTGCATCCTCCTCTTTCTCTGCCTGCCTCTCTGCCTGCTTGTGATCTCTGTCTGTCAAATAAATAAATAAAATCTTTAAAAAAAATCTTGTTTCTCCGATATACGTATTACTACTACAGCTTTCTTTTGACATCCATTTGCATGATAAATATTTCTCCATCCCCTCACTTTCAATCTACAGGTGTCTTAAAGTCTAAAATAAATCTTTTGTAAATAGCATATAGGTGGGTCTTATATTTTTATCCTTTCTGACACCCTGTGCTTTTGACTGGAGCAGGTAGTCCACTTACATTCAGAATGATTTTTTTTTAGATTTTATTTTTAAGTAATCTCTACATGCAACGTAGGGCTCAGGTTTACAACCCCAAGACTAAGTGTCACATGATTCACTCACTGAGCAAGCCGAGTAATTATTGTGATTCTTTTGGAGTAATTATTGATATGAACTTAGTGTCATTTTATTGCTTTTGTTGTTGTTGTTTCTGGAGACTTTCTCCTTTCCTTTCTAGTCTTTCTTGTTTTGGTTTTTCTTTCCCACTCACAGAGTCTCCTTTACTATTTCTTGTAGGACAGGTTTAGTGATCACAAATGCTTCTAGTTTTTGTTTTTCCGGGAAACTCTTTTTCTCTCTTTCTGTTCTGAATGACAGCCTTGCTGGACAAAGTATTCTTGGCTGCATATTTTCCCCATCCAGCATGTTGACTATACCATAGCACTCTCTTCTGACCTGCCACGGTTTTGTGGATAGATCTGCTGCTGACCTTATTTCTCTTCCCTTGGAAGTTAGGGACTTCTTTTTTGTCTTGCTGCTTTTAGGAATGTATCTTTAGCTTTATATTTTACAAATTTAACTTTAATATGTTTTGGTGTTGGCCTGCTTTTATTGATTTTGGTGGGAGTTCTCTGTGTCTTCTGGATTTGGATGTCTGTTTCCTTTCCTAGATTAGGAAAGTTTTCAGCTATAATTTCCTCAAAATCAACTTTGTGCCCCTTTTCCCATTCTTCTTCTGGGACTCCTGGGACCCAAATGTTATTATGCTTTATGGAGTCTATATTTGTGATCCAGTATTTTTCTTTCCCTCTTTTTTTCACCTTCATAATTTCCCTAATTTTATCTTTGTCACTCATTTGTTCCTCTGCTTCTTCCATCCTTTTGGTCATTACATCCAGTCAGTTTTGAGTCTCAGTTACAGGATTTTTCATTTTGGCCTGACTAGTTTTTAGATGTTTTATCTCTGTGGTAAGAGACTCCCTGGCATCTTCTATGCTTTTCAAGGCCAGCTAGTCTCCTTATGATTCTTTTCTTTCTTTCTTTTTTTTTTTTAAAAGCTTTTTATTTTTATTTTTTTATAGATTTTATTTATTTATTTGACAGAGAGAGAAATCACAAGTAGGCGGAGAGTCAGGCAGAGAGAGAGAGAGAAGCAGGCTCCCGCTGAGCAAAGAGCCCGATGCGGGGCTCGATCCCAGGACACTGAGATCATGACCTGAGCCGAAGGCAGTGGCTTAATCCACTGAGCCACCCAGGCGCCCCAGTCTCCTTATGATTCTTGCTCTAAATTCTGGATCAGGCATATTACTTAACCTGCTTTGATTAGATCGCTGGCTGTGACCTTTCCTTGTTCTTTCTTTTGGGATGAATGCTACTGTCAAGTCCTAGGTTGGGCCCTGCATTCAGTGTTGAGCCTCCTTAAAAAAAAAAAAAAGGAAAATCTGTTATGTTTCCTGCTTCTGAGTATAATTCCTTTATGGATAAAGGGTCATATACTGTCCAGGGCCTGGTACTTTAAGAAGTGTCTCTAGTGTATGCTGTGTCCCTTCTGCTGCTGTGTTTTCGCTGCTCTTTCCGTCCAGTCAGTCCCCTGCAGAGTTTCTTCTTGCCTGGAGTGGGAAGCATTTGGACCTTGGCCAGAATGTGGAGAGTTTTAACCAGGTGTGCTCTGGACTGCTTGCCAAAAGAGACCTGATGTTATTTCCACTAGAGCTGAAACTTTGCAGAGCGCTATGGTCAGTAGACATGGTGTGCTGCGGGGTGGGGTGGCAGTGGTCTTCTGGGGAAGGACCACTGCTGTGATTCTCAGACACACTTGCCTGGTAATGAAGCACCTGCAGAGAGCAGGGGGGTGGGGCTTGGTATAAGCAGTTTAGAACACTGCTGCTTACTTAAGTTAGTTTATGCTGAGGGGCATAAACTAACTAAGTTAGTTTATGATAGTGGCACCCACCATCTCTTTTGTCTCCTTTTAAAAAAAAAAGATTTTATTTATTTATTTGACAGACAGAGATCACAAGTAGGCAGAGAGGCAAACAGAGAGAGAGGAAGGAAGCAGGCTACCTGCTGAGCAGAGAGCCCAATGCGGGGCGATGCGGGGCTCGATCCCACGACCCTGGAATCATGACCTGAGCCGAAGGCAGAGGTTTTTACCCACTGAGCCACCCAGGTGCCTCTCTTTTGTCTCCTAAGAGGCAATGTTATCTCTCCCAGATGTTCTCTAAGAAGGGGGAACCATCTCTCCCAGGGGGAGCCTCAGATTACGCTGTCTGCCCCTGGTCTATCGGCCCTCCTTCTCCACAGGAGCACTGCAGTGCCCTCAGGGCTCTGTACCAGTCACAATGCGGACCTCTCAAACTCCAGTCTTTGAGCCCCACTGCTTATACAACCTCACAAAAATCAGCCCCATTGGTTTTCCCAGTCAATAGTCGTGAAAAAGTGTTTTTCTTTGTGTGATCGCCTCTGCACTACTCTTTTTTGCCTCTCTCCGTGACCAGGGCTCCCTCCTCCCTGCGGCACATCTCATCTCCACACCTCCTACCTTCACCTACCAGGGACCTCCTCTCTGCCTCGTCTGCAGTTTGTTCTGTCAGCCTTCAGAATGATTTGACATTTATCTGACATTGTATTATCAAGGAAGTATAGGGTCTTCCTACCACTCAGTCATCTTAGCTCCTCGTCCCTTTAAAATATTTTTTTTTGTGTGTAATCTCTACACCCAGTGTGGGGTTTGAACTCATGACCCCATGATCAAGAGTCATATGCTGCACCAATTGAGCCAGCCAGGTGCCCCCAGTTCCACATATTTGTGAAATTTCCTTTTGGTTTCCATCTTCCATCATCCCCCAAGGATTACTGAGAAGCATGTTTTTTAATAAGCGTCATAGGGATCTTACTGTTGTCTTTCTGTTATTGATTTCTAGTTTGGTTCCAGATGGTCAGAGAACATACACTGTATGATTTCAATTCTTCTGACTTTGTGGAGGTATTTTTTATGGCCCAGAAATTGTCCATCTTGGTGAATGTTCAGTAGGCACTTGAAAACAATGTGTTGTTGTTGGGTTGAATGTTCCATAAATATCAATTAGATCCGGGGCCCCTGGGTGGCTCAGTGGGTTGGGCCTCTGCCTTCGGCTCGGGTCATAGTCTCAGGGTCCTGGGCTGGAGCCCCATATCGGGCTCTCTGCTCAGTGAGGAGCCTGCTCCCCCACCCCCGCCTGCCTCTCTGCCTACTTGTGATCTCTGTCTGTAAATAAATAAATACAATCTTTAAAAAAATATATCAGTTAGATCCTGTTTATCAATGGTGTTGTTCAGTTTTTCTTTATCATTGCTGAAATTCTCTACAGTAGTTCTATTTATTGCTGATGTGGGGTGTTGATGTCCTTAATTATAATTGTCGATTTGTCTATTTCTCCTTTCAGCCCAATCACTGTTGCTTTGCATTTTTTGAAGCTGTTTTGTTGATGCATACCCATTTAGGATTGCTGTATTTTCTTGGTGAATCAATTCTTCTATCATTATGTAATGTTCCTCCATTATGTAATGTTCCTTATTGTTTATTTGCTCTGAGATCTACTTTTTAAAAATTTATGTTAACATTGCATATCTTTTTCCTTCCCTTTACTTTCAACCTACCTTTGTCATCATATTTGAAGTGAATTTCTTGTAGATGGCATATAGTTGGGTTGTGTTTTGCCTCTACTCTGCTAATCTCTGTCTTTTGACTGTCATATTTGGACCATTTACACTAAATAATTAATAAGATATGTTTGGACTTCTGTCTGCCATTTTATTACTTGTTTTTCTTTTGTTCCCTTTGATTCTCATTCTTCTGCTTCTCCTCTCCTTTTGCCTTCCTTTGGTTACACAAACATTTCTTAGAATTCCATTTTTACATATTTATGTGATTTCTTACTACATCTCATTGTGTCATTTTCTTAGTAGTTGCTGTGGTGTTACAATGTGCAGATGTAACTTAACACAGTTTACTGATAGCAGTGTTTCACCACTTTGATTGAAGTGTAGAAAACTTAATTTCCTTTTGGTCCCTTTACCTTTCTGACTTTTAAATATAACTACTCCCTGCCACGAGACTCTATCCCAGGACTCTAGGATCATGACCTGAGCCGAAGGCAGATGCTTAACCAACTGAGCCACCCAGGTGCTCCACTTTAGTTTATTTTAGTAATCTTTACATCCAACCTAGGGCTTGAACTCACAAGCTCAAGATCAAGAGTCACATGCCCTTCTGACTAAGGCAGCCAGGTGTCCCCAGTTTTCAGAAATTTAATTATTATATATTGGCACAGATTTCTTTTGGTTTATCCTACTGGGGTTTTCTCAGCTTCTTGACTCTGTAGGTTTATGTCTTTTGCCAAACTTGAGAAGGTTTCAATAATTCTTTCTTTTAATACTTCTTTAACACCACTGTCTCCTTTACTTCTGATAGTCCAATGGTATGAATCTTAGATCTTTGTTATTGTCCTATATGTCCTTGAGACTATTTATCTTTTTTTTTCCTAGTGTATTTATCTGTTATTCAGATTGGACAAGTTCTATTGTTCTATCTCTAAGATCACTTCTTCTCTGCCATTTGATCCTTTTGCATAAGTTTTAGATTTCACTTATATTTTTCAGTTCTTTTGTCTCTATTTGGTTCTTTTTAGTATCTTACGTGGTAAGAATTTCTGCCTCTTTTTTTTTTTTTTTTTTTTTTTTTAAAGATTTTTTTTTTTTATTTGACAGAGAGAAATCACAAGTAGACGGAGAGGCAGGTAGAGAGAGAGGAAGGGAAGCAGGCTCCCTGCTGAGCAGAGAGCCCGATGCGGGACTCGATCCCAGGATGCTGAGATCATGACCTGAGCCGAAGGCAGCGGCTTAACCCACTGAGCCACCCAGGCGCCCGAATTTCTGCCTCTTCATTTGTTTCAAGTTTATTTGCAATTCCTTATTGAATCATTTTTATAATTACTTTAAAATCCTTGTCAGATAACTCCAACATCCAACTAATCTTGTTATTGGTTTTTGTTGATATCTTTTCACTCATATTGTGATTTTATTCTTTTTTTTTTTAAGATTTTACCCATTCATTTGACAGGGAGAGAGAGAGAGCAGAAGCAGGGGGAGTGGCAGACAGGGAGAGGGAGAAGCAGGCTCCCTGCTGAGAAGGGGGAGCCCCATATGAGCCTCGATCCCAGGACCCTGGGATTATGACCTGAGCTGAAGGCAGCAGCTTAACCAACTGAGCCACCCAGGTGCCCCAATTTTTTGTTTTTTTTGTTGCAAGATCTGATATGTATAGCATCCCAGAGATTCTGTCTATTATGTTACAGTACTTTGAATACTATTTAAGTCTTCTCTTTTAGGAATCAATTATCTTGTTTAAGTTTAGCATACAAGTCTTGACTGTTTGGAGGCCATGGTTCCAATGACAGCTTGGTTTTCAGAGTCCTTGCAATGTTATTCTGGTCTGCTTCATTTGCCTGGTGCCCCCCAGAGCACCATCTCAGTCTTTATTACTGTCAGGGGTAGATGTTGTTTTCCTGATCCGTGGGTGTGGGGTGAAAGATGTGGGATTAGAAGGTAGGAACACTTTTTTTTGGTTTCTCAGTGCCCCCTGCTCCATCTGTGCTGGTGTTGTCTCAGGTGTATAACCCCTTCCTGGGTCTGTATGCTCCATGCAAAGCTTTAAATAGTTTTGTTTTAATTTTTGGTGGTTGCACTGCTATAAGTGGCCCATCAGAGTGCCCCATCAGACTTTAACTTAGTTGATCTGTCTGTGCATCAGATCCAGTTATCCTCAGAAATCTTGACATACCAAAGCAAATGCCATGGGGCACCTGGGTGGCTAAGTCGGTTGAGCATCTGCCTTCAGCTCAGGTCATGATCCTGGGGTCCTGGGATTGAGCCCCATGACCGGTTCCATGCTCAGTGGGGAGAGCCTTCTTCTCCTTCTCCCTCTGCCCCACCTCTCCACTCGTACTCTCTCTCTTTCTCAAATAAGTAAAATCTTAAACACATACACACACACAGCAAATGTCATGTGCAAAACCATAGCAGAGAGTATGGCCTTAGTGGTAATTTATTTTTCTACAGGCCCTAGTCTGCTTAATTATCAGTTATTGACCCTTGTAGTTCAAAAAGCTTATTAGGCCTGACTGGCCTAAGGGGGAGAGCAATTTGTTGGATATTTTTATTATTTTATTTTACTTTGTTATTATTTTTTATTATTTTATTTTATTTTTAAAAGATTTTATTTATTTACTTGACAGACAGAGATCACAAGTAGGCAGAGAGGCAGGCAGAGAGAAAGGGGAGGAAGCAGGCTCCCTGCTGAGCAGAGAGCCCGATGTGGGGCTTGATTCCAGGACCCTGGGATCATGACCTGAGCCGAAGGCAGAGGCTTTAACCCACTGAGCCACCCAGGCGCCCCTACTTTATTATTATTTTTAAAGAAAGGCAGACTGTCACATGCAGCAGTTCATTTGGGTGGGTCTGGAGTCTTGGAAACTTGACTACCCTACGTTCTCCTACAAATGGACCTTAAGAGCTTGTTTGGAGGTTCTAGCAAGGGAGCACAGCTACTCGTATACCTTTGACCAAAGAGCTGTCCTCCTCAACCGAGGAAGGTCATCCTCTTTGAACAAGCACACAGCTCCAGGAGGGATACACATGGAACGGGTGAGGAAGGAAGGGGACACCCACCTAGCCAGCCAGATCAGCTGAATCAACTCTGGCAATCATTGGGGTGACAGATGTCCCAGCCAAATCACCCTCACATCCTGGATATTTTTTAAAGCACTTCCATCTCCTTTAGTTTTTTGTTTAATACAATGATCAGCACACTCTCCCCCATCTTGTGTTGTTTTAGTGACACCATATGGCTGGACTGGGTAGCCAAATGCAGTCTTGACTATATCTTATCCTACTGCTACTGCTTTAACTGTGGCGTTTCTCCTCTGGAAATGTCCTACACAATCAAAAGAAGTATTACCCCTACTTAAAATGTCTGTTACTCCAGTACTTTCAGCAGCATCGGTTACAACCATCTGAAGGTGTGTTCCTCAAGTAAAATGTGGCACAGTTTGAACAAATATCAACCGTGATGAGGTTCCACTGATAACCTGAAAGGGCATCACAGAGCTGATGTTGATCTATTAGGAGTGGGTGGGGCTAATGCCCAGTGTAATGGGAACTTTTTGGTAACAAGACTTTGCCAAAAGAAAGAAGTCTGACATGCCCTAGTGGTTTCTTATCAGAAACATAAAGTCCTCTGCTTTGTAAGAGACAGTAGGTTGTGTTCTTTGGCTTCCAGAGGGTCGGGAGTGTTGTAAATTCACCCATGTGGATCCAAAAGACTTAAACTTGGTAAGCAAAGCTTTGGATTTTGTTGGGGTTGATCAGCTACCCCTACTGGTGAAGGTGAGATGACACCATAGACAAGGTTGCTGAGATTAAGGCTTCTGACTTGCCAAGCAACAGGACATCATCTAGATGGTGAAAGCTTTGGACATCAGAAGGTAGAGGTACTTGTGCTACATCCTGACTCACACATTGGTGACAAACTGTGGAGGAAGGTTCCCTCATGAGTGCTTTCTAATGTGGCAGTACCCTGAAAACAGAAAACATGCCATACCAGATCCCAGGGAGGTCTCCTAACTTGGCCTGCATGGCTCTTATGTCTTTTCTCCAAGAAGGTGTTGTGACTTGACTGGCCCCACGCCGGAGGCCAATTTCTCAAGTGGTCAAGCAACCCCTAATCAACAGTACAGTTAAGTTGGATTGTCTGATTCCCATAGGTTCAGTGGTAGGGAGACAAGGAACCATAAGGATTTATTATTTACACAGACAATAAAACCAAGGTCAGTATTTTTTTTTAAGATTTTTAAATTTATTTGTCAGAGAGAGTGCATGCACAAGTAGGAGGAGTGGCAGGCAGAGGGAGAAACAGGCTCCCCACTGAGCAGGGAGCACGATGTGGGACTTGATCCCAGGCCCCTGGGATCATGACCTGAGCCAACAGCAGACGCTTAACTGACTGAGCCACCAGGTGTCTGAAAGCAAGGTCAGTATTGTGTTACTGCCCCTTTGCCCAGTCTCATAGGATGACACTGAACCAGAGGGGCCAGAGGACAGAAAGCACGCATGGTGGGTCACTCTGTCATTGAGAACTGTCCTATAAACTACAACCAGACAGTTTTACAGATTTCCACAGAGGTTTGTGGTTTACCCTAAGGGGGAGTATCAGAGCAGAAAGTCCCATGCTTCACCTGAACCAGAGAGGCAGATGAGAAAATGCTTTGTGGGAGCCTCTGGCAAGATAGCAAGGTTTCTGGGACATAGGGAAGCGGATGAGAAATGGCTGTGTGACAGCTCTTCATAAGACCATGGTGTTCCAGGGGAGGATCACAGGGTGTCCTGCCAGGACTTGGGTGACTACAGTTAAAATTGACTATGTGACCTATGTGGAGAGAGGCAAGATGGCCACAGTGCCATTTTGGATCTGTTCACCTACAATTTATAAATGAACATGCAAGTTTAGTAGCTTAGAATCTTATTAGGATTTCATAGGAAATGACGGTCTAGCTGTGACTAATTAGTGAATAGAGAATTTTAAGTACTACCATTAGCCAGATGTTTGTCTTTTTATTTTCTTAAGATTTTATTTATTTATTTGACAGACAGAGATCACAAGTAGGCAGAGAGGCAAGCAGAGAGAGAGGAAGGAAGCAGGCTACCTGCTGAGCAGAGAGCCTGATGCGCCGCGATGCGGGGCGATGCGGGGCTCGATCCCACGACCCTAGAATCATGACCTGAACTGAAGGCAGAGGCTTTAACCCACTGAGCCACCCAGGCGCCCCAGAAGTTTGTCTTATTAAATTTTGGTTACATAGTTTAAGTAGAAAATACTGGGGTTAAAATATTAGAACACAAAGATAAATGTTTTCTTCTTATTTATATTTTTATGACTTTGTAATTCACCTAATAAAAATGTAGAAGCACATACATAAAATCAGAATTAGAAGCCAAATAAGGGTTCCACAATTAGCTCCAGTTTTATTGTAAGAAGAGAAGTCTAAGACAAAATCGTTGTGCTTTGGGGCAGAATAATCTTACACATTTAAATTTAAAGGCCCTTTGCCTTCTGACCTTTGTTCTTGTACAATTGCCTTGTATTCACAGTCAATTTTTGTAAACCCTCAAATAGTCTAAGTAAAACAGCTTTCTGTTGCTACAGGCTTATATTGAAGTCATTACTGACTAAACATTTGGATTTCTTTTAACACATGGTTACCCATTGATTTCTTTTATATTCTTCCAGGCAGAGTAAATTGAGACTCATCTCAGGTTTTAAATTAAACTAGATTAAAAAATACTTTGTATTGCTGAAAATAGTTTCATCAAGTGAAATTTCTTGTAAGGCTACAATCAGAAAGCAGAGGAAAGATAAAGCTATGGGAGTAAATGGGAAGAATGAGAGAAGAAAATGAAGGTAAAAGAGAAAAAGGAACAAGAAAGGTGTTTCATTTCTTTACAATTTGGGGAGGAACGTGCCAGTTTTTTAGACTTTTTCTTTTTTTAAAGATCTTATTTTGGGGCGCCTGGGTGTCTCAGTGGGTTAAGCCTCTGCCTTGGGCTCAGGTCATGATCTCAGGGTCTTGGGATCGAGCCCCACGTTGGGCTCCTTGCTCAGCAGGGGAACCTGCTCTCCCCCACCCCCGCCCCATGTCAAATAAATAAATAAAATCTTTTTAAAAAGTTTTTTTTAAGAGTTTATTTATTTATTTGACAGAGAGAGATCACAAGTAGGCAGAGAAGCAGGCAGAGGATGGGGGGGAAGCAGCCTCCCCACAGAGCAGAGACCCTGACGCGGGGCTCCATCCCAGGACCCTGGGACCATGACCTGAGCTAAAGGCAGAGGCTTAACCCACTGAGACACCCAGGCGCCCCAAGATTATTTTTTTGTGCCCCAAGATTTTACTTTTAATTAATCTATACACTCAACATGGGGCTCAAACTTACAACCCCAAGATCAAGACTTGCAGGCTCTGGGAAAGCCTGGATGGCTCAGTTGGTTAAGCATCTGCTTTTAGCTTGGGTCATGATCTTGGGATCCTGGGATTGAGTCCCATGTTGGGCTCCCTGCTCAGCTCGGAGCCTGTTTCTCCCTCTGCCTGTTGCTCCCCCTGCTTGTGCTTTCTCCTTCTCTCACTCCCTTTCTCTCTGCCAAATAAATAAATAGAAATCTTGGAGGTGGGGAGAGTTTCCTGCTCTGTTGACGGAGCCAGACAGGTTCCCCTAGACTTTTCGACTTCTGAAAAATGTTAGGACAGTTAATCTCTAAGAATCTTAAACTTTGTGATTTCCAATAATGAAAATCACCACTGGAAAAATTACAAGCTTCAGGAAGGAAAAAATCATAGTTAAATTTGAAATTTTTATTCCTAGCTAATAGAGTTTCCTATAAAAATTCTTGTCAAATGCTAGAGACCTTTCTCGAGATGATATCATGCTTGGTGTGCATTCATTATAAACATTTTTCTTGTGGCTTTGAGAGGCTATTAATCCTTCTAAACCTCTTTTTAAAAGAACACCTTGTACAGGCAATGTAGTCATGAGAATTACCTAAAAAATCAGTAAAAATACTTTATTCAACTTGGGTTTAAACCTGACATATAAAACTATAAGGGACATAAAATGTTATGTGTCAAATATATTTCTACTTAAAAATTGAAAAATTTTAAAAAATTTCCCTACCATCCGGGGAATAGTGAGAGGTTGGGAGTTGGCATTTGTTTGGAGTCTGGTCCAATTTGGAAACAACAGGAGGTTAACTAGACTTCACCAGTCCTGGCTCTCACTGAGGCTCCTGGAGAAACTGTAATCCTCTTAGCACTGAGCCCTGGAACTCTTCTCCTGGTGCCCCAGGAAGATGGTTGTTTGTTTTTGTTTTTTAAGATTTTATTTATTTATTTGACAGAGAGAGAAAGAGGTCACAAGTAGGTAGAGAGGCAGGCAGAAAGAGAAGGGGAAACAGGCTCCCTGCTGGGCAGAGAGTCTGATGTGGGGTTCCATCCCAGGACCCCGGGATCATGACCTGAGCTGAAGGCAGAGGCTTAACCCATTGGGCCACCCAGGCGCCCCAGGAAGATGGTTGTTTAAAGCTCTGCCTATCAGTGTCAGCCTGGACACTGTGTTCGAAAGATCATGAGATAGACTAACTCTGATGTTTGGGATCAAAGTGGAAATTTGTTAAAAAACAAAATTCAAGTGAGTAAAAAAACTTGAAGATCTTATTGGCTTTATTTGGCAATTTGTGAATCAGGCAGCATTCCACCTAGGAGACAGAAAGGAGATCTGAAGAGCTGAACAAAATTGGAGACTTTTCTAGGCAGAAGGAGGCAGGGACAAGGAAAAAGTCCATTAACCTCATCTTCCTTTGGGGGACAAGGGGAGTTGATCAGGCTGAATACCTCATTAATGCTGACCAGGAAATCCTGATTTATTGGTTGAAGATTACACTCCTGCGGAAGGTTGAAACTGCAATTAGTTTGCATCTTAAGTCTTGGTTTGGTGACATGGGCTTAGCATAAGTGACTCCAATTTGGGCCTGTTGTCTCTTTTATAACAGTTGTCAAATATTTATGAGTAAGATATGATTTCAACCAAACAATGTTTTGGAAAACCATGTATAGAAAAGTTTCAATTAATGGGGGTAGGTGGGTAGATGGGGAATCACACCCTTTGTATCCAGGTTAATGCATGTGGATTTCCCATACGGTGGCCCAAAATAGAAGTCCAGCATCCTGATGCCTGAGACCTGCCTTAGTCACGGGAGTTTATGACAGTTACAAGGATAATGAAAACTAATACTAAGGAAATCTGGTAATGAAAAACGCAGCCCATATAAACCAGCAACACAGCATCATTCAAGTGCCATCTCTAGCCGTGACCTCCCCTGACGTTTCAGAAAGGGTTGCTTATTGTCAATTCTTAGAGAAATGTAAAAAAAAAAAAAAAATGCCTTTCCAAATAAATTTACAAAAATATTTAACAATGCCAAATGTTGATGAGACTCTGGAACAATGGGAACTCTCATACACTGCTGGTGACATTATGAACTGGTAGAGGGACTCTAGAAAATTGTTTGGCACTAATGAACTACTGAATTTTAACATACACATGCACTACGATCCAGCTAGTGCCCAGAACCCAGCAGAAACACATCCGTACACATACCAAAAGTCATGTAGATGAATGTTTATGTCACTGTTCCTTTTTAAAGTAAGCACTTGGAAACAACACATGTGTTTATCAGTAATAAAATGGATAGGGGCGCCTGGGTGGCTCAGTCAGTTAAGCATCTGCTTTTGGCTCAGGTCATGATCCTGGAGTAGAGGGATTAAGCCCCGTATTGGGTTCCCTGCTCAGCAGGGGGGGGCCTGCTTCTCCCTTTGACGGCCCCCTTTGCACATTCTCTCTCTCTCATTCACCCTCTCACATAAATAAAATCCTTAAAAAATAATAATAGAATGTAGAGATTATGGTATATTCCACACTATGCTACAGAAATATTATGCCACAACTAAAAGGACGAACTCCAGGTTGCCTGACAGACTAAGTTGGTACAACGTGTGACTCTGAAGTATTTTTATCTTATTTTATTTTTAAGTAGGCTCTACACCCAATGTGGGACTCAAACTCGTGACCCCAAGATCAAGAGTCACATGCTTTATCGACCGAGCCAGCCAGACGCCCCCTAGAGCATGTGACTCTTGATCTGGGGGGTCATGAGTTTGAGCCCCATGTCAGGGATAGAGATTACTTAAAAAAGAAATAAAAATAGAAGAACAAATTGCAAGTACATGCAACAACATAGATGAATCCCATAACAAGATGTTGCGTGAAAGAGACCAGACACCAGTGTGATTCCAACTTTTTTTAAGATTATTTATTGATTTGTCAGAGAGAGGCAGAGTGCAAGCACAGGCAGGGGGAGCGGCAGGCCAAGGGAGAAGCAGACTCCCTGCTGAGCAAGGAGCCCAACATGGGACTCGATCCCAGGACCCTGGCATCATGATCTGAGCTAAAGGCCGCAGCTTAACCGACTGAGCCACCCAGGCATCCCAGTGTGACTCCACTTTTGAAGAAAATTCAAACCCAGACAAAACCAATGTATGGTGTAACAAGTCATGATAATGGTTACTTACTTCGAGGAAGTGGGAAGAGATACTTGGGAGGGGTCCAAGGGGAGTCTCTGGGGTCCTTGACCTTCACATCATTATCAGGGTGTCTGTGTTCACTTTGGAATGTCTAGTCAGCTGTATACTTAGGATTTGTGCATTTTCTTTTTTTTTTTAAGATTTTATTTTTTGATAGAGATCACAAGTAGGCAGAGGCAGGCAGAGAGAGAAGCGGGGCGGGAGGAAGCAGGCTCCCTGCTAAGCAGAGAGCCCGATGCGGAGCTTGATCTCAGGACCCCGAAATCATGACCCGAGCCAAAGGCAGAGGCTTTAACCCTCTGAGCCAGGTGCCCCAGGATCTGTGCATTTTCTAATAAAAGCATCAATGAAAGGTTTAAAAAATCAACTGAAAGAATAGAATATCAAGAGGAAAATGTCACGGAAAACTATGCTTTATTATAGATAAACCAAACTTGATACAAGCTATGACTAGTTCGAGGTGTCCTTTCGAAAGCTCTTCTTTTGCCTTCAAGCTTTGTCCTCAGTCATATGCTCTGTAGTGATCTTATCGTTCCCATGCCCTCTGTCGCCATGTTAACAGAAAGCTCCCGCATTGCTATTCCTTACTTTTCTCCCTCGAGCTCAAAACAAGCCTTTTTGGAAGCGTTCTCTGGAACAAGTCCCCCAAGATACTCTGTGGGAAGGAAAAGAGGTCTATGGTCAAATAATTTGGGGAAATGCCTTTACTCTTGGAAATTCACGATGTACATTGACATATTGAAGTCTCCACACGGGTTTAACTTCATGTGACCATACTTTTCCCCTGACTTCTTTTGCATGGAGCTTTTACTCCTTCTTTTATCCTTTTACATTTGTTAATGCCCTAGAGAACAGTCACTTTTTGGGCAACTGTTTTAGGATAATGCTGCCTGTTCTTAACCATTTATCCAACTATCTGATGGCTATCTGTAGCTACCTGGATGTCATGCAGGTACATCAAATACATTTTGCTTGAAACAGATCCCATACTGTCACTAGACCCTTCAGTTCCTATGTGTAATCGGTCATCAAATACCAGGGCAGATTCTTCAAATCTCTCTCAACTGACAATCTTCACTATTTTTTCCAATTTTTAATGGATTTTTATTTATTTATTTGACAGAGAGAGAGAGAGAGATCACAAGGAGGCAGAGAGGCAGGCAGAGAGAGAGGGGGAAGCAGACTCCCCACTGAGCAGAGAGCCCCACGCGGGGTTCCATCCCAGGACCCTAGATCATGACCTGAGCAGAAGGCAGAGGCTTAACCCACTGAGGCTTAACCTACTGGGGAGCCACCCAGGCGTCCCAATCCTCACTATTATTGCTGGACTATTGCAGCCATGTCGTAAATATCTCTTGTATCCCATTTTTCCCTCTTTCCTTAAAGTCACACCCCACACTGCTGCCAGACGGATTGCCTAAAAATATAGAGTGATTGCTATTGCCGCCACTTAAAACTAAGGATTACTTCTCCATATGCTTCAATGAAAAGCCTGAATTCCTTCGTAGGGTGTACAGGGTGTCCGGTGACCAGTTCTCGCCCAGCTGTAAGACTCTCATACCCACCTTCTCTTCTGCTGCACCATCAACAAATTGCAGAAGACAACAACCCACTTCCTACCCTCCACTCCTTCTGCCTAGATTTTCTTTATCTTTCTTTCTTTTTTTTTTTTTTAAGATTTTATTTATTTATTTGAGAGAGAGAGAGAGAGAGAGTGAGAAATCATGAGAGGCAGGAGGGTCAGAGGGAGAAGCAGACTCCCTACTGAGAAGGAAGCCAGATGCGGCAAATGAAAACAAATATTACAAATACTGTAAGTATTTGATAAGGGCATGGAGTGTGTCTTCTCTGGACATTAGTAGAATTTCTGGGATTCAAGACTGGTCACTCGTCCAGAATTAACTTCTTGCTGCTGCAGACAGTCTCAAGTCCTCTCACTGTGACCACAGTGGGTGTCCACAGTCTCACGGATGACAAAGATCAATGGGCAGGAGTCGAGGACTCCAAAGTCATGACCCTCACCATCTGAGACACTGGTTCCTGCCTCAAGGTGTTTGTGAAGGTCCTGGGTGATGGTGGTGAATGCTGGCCACTCAGACAGAGGCCCACTCATTCTTTCCTGGACCAGCCATGGGAAGTGTGTGCTCCTGTCTAAGAGCTAGAACTCACAACCGTCAGGGCCCAGCATGTGAACCACAGCCAGAAAAGGTTGGTTAGGTCATGGCGTGCTGGTCCTGCAGGAGCAAGGAGGGATGCCTGGGAGGCTGTGGAGGAGGGAGGAGAAGGGAAGGATAACTTCTAACGATGAAGGGGACAGCCTGAGGGAAAGGGCCTAATGATATCTGTGTCCTGACCCCTATGTCTTTCATATTGTTTTTCTCCTTCCTCTCAGCTGGCCCTCAACCACCTCCCCCATAGCCCGCTCTCTGTCCCCAGGATACCATCCCTCTTTCCTCAGTGTGTACTATCTGGACAGACTGGAGAAGGAGACCACTACCTACCTGTCCTACACCAACACTGCCTACCACAGGGTCTTGCTGCATCTGACATGTAGAAATGCAGACAGTGGACATAGCTTGGGGTCCTAGGAAGCCTCGAGACAAAGCTACTGAGCAGTGGGCAAGGGACCAGAACAAACTCTTCTGTGTCATGTCGCCCTGCTATTCACTTCAGAATGGGGCCAGATGGCCAACAGAGAGTCAGACCTGGCCCAGAGTACCATGCTGAGACTAACTTTTACCATTCAAGGCAAGGGCGGGTCTGAGAGTGGTCGGGTGGAGATTCCAGTTGGTGCATGGACTCCTAGTTGGTTGAGGTGCACACATTTCAGCATGGTGATCCGTTTGGGGACTGACACTGCACCTAGGTCTGGTATTTAAGGTCTTGTTTGACATAAAGTCCCCAGGCTGGAATTTAGCTGTAGTGAAACTCCTAGCAACAAGCTAGCCTCCTTAGCTACAAGGAGGGCACCAGCACTGCAGGCCTGGGACCTCCCCTTGGAACATTAGGTGAGTCACACTGAGGCCTGGACATCATGTTCAGAGACTGGAGTGTTTGGCAGAGAATGGGTATCATGGAGACTGGGGCTGGCACCAAGGATGGGGTGAAGAAGACCGGATTTAGACACAGAGGGGGAGGAGGAGTTAGTTCAAGTTGAGGTGGTTGTAGCTGATACACGATCCAAGATGGCTGCACCCAAGGATAAGCTGCTGTGTGGGGGGCGCCTGGGTGGCTCAGTGGGTTAAGCCGCTGCCTTCGGCTCGGGTCATGATCTCAGGGTCCTGGGATAGAGTCCCATATCGGGCTCTCTGCTCGGTGGGGAGCCTGCTTCCCTCTCTCTCTGCCTGACTCTCCATCTACTTGTGATTTCTCTTAAAATCTTAAAAAAAAAAAAAAGTCTGCTGTGTGGGTGCTGCCTGCTTGCTTGAAGTTTAGGGATGAAGGATGCTCAAAGGTGCATGGCAGAGCTACAGGGACTGCTACCTTGGTTCAAAGAACTCATCTAACAACCTTTAATTTAATTTCACAACCTTAAATCCTCAGGGGGCCCTCTAGAAGACTGTCAGCTTCCCAGATGGAGCCTAAAGGGAATGAGATTTTTGTATTGGGTTTAAAACGTGGTGAACTTGATAAAATCTTAACGGCAGACCATACTTCTATTTGTTTAAGATTATTTTTAAAGCTGTACACTTATTTATTTATTTATTTCAAAATTTTTATTTATTTATTTATTTGACAGAGATCACAAGTAGGCAGAAAGGCAGGCAGAGAGAGAGGGAGAAGCAGGTTCCCCTGCTTAGCAGAGAGCCTGAAGCGGGACTCTATCCCAGAATGCTGAGATTGTGATCTGAGCTGAAGGTAGAAGCTTTAACCCACTGAGCCACCCAGGGGCCCCCACTTATTTATTTTTTTAAGTCAACTCTACCCCCAGTGTGGGACTCAAACTCACGACTCCACAATCAAGAGTCCAACCCTCTGCAGACTGAATCCACTAAGTTTCTCAAGACCATACTTTTAGAGGGAAGAACTTTTATGCTAATAAGGGAAACCAAGAAGCTATAAATTTAGAATGTGCATGTTTTACTATATAATAATGTCAATATCGGTAAAGCAAAAAGATATAATAAATGAAGTAATTAAGGAAAACGTATATTGAAAATAGTGTCTTTTGGGGACACCTGGGTGGCTCAGTCGGTTAAGCGTCTGCCTTCGGCTCAGGCTATGATCCCAGGGACCTGGGATGGAGTCCCACATTGGGCTCCCTTGTTGGTGGGGAGTCTGCTTCTTGCTCTTCCTCTCCCTCTGTCCCCCTTCTGCTGCTCATGTTCTCTCTCTCTGTCTCTCTGTCTCAAATAAATAAAATCTTTTAAAATTTTTTTCAACTTTTAAAAAAAATTAAGAAAATTTTTTTTAACTAGGCTCCACACTGGCATGGAGCCCAAGGTGGGGCTCAGGTAGCAGGAGACCTCAAGGGTGTTGGCTCTATTATTGAACCAGGGCCTCAGGATCAGTTTCCCTACCAATTTACATATGTCAGCCCATGCAGGTTAAGATAAAGATGATGTGGGACGCCTGGGTGGCTCAGTCTGCTAAACATCTGCCTTCAACTCAGGTCATGATCCCAGAGTCCTAGAATCAAGCCCTGCATTGGGCTCCTTGCTCAATGGACAGCTTGCTTCTTCCTCTCCACCACTTAGGCTCTCTTGCATGCTCTCTCTTTCAAATAAATAAATAAAATCTTCCCCCCCCAAAAGAGAAAAATGATGTGATATTTATTTTAGTGTTTAAAATATGAACAAGGTTAAAAATTAAATGTGGCTCACTTTTAGAATGAACTCTATTGGTAACTCCTCTATATTACTGGTCAACATTTACATGGCTATTTCTCCTTATTTCTTCTTTTACTTTACTTTAATTTAATTTAATTTAATTTAATTTTCTCTTTTACAAAGAGATTTTGTTTTTAAGTCATCTCCACACCCAGCATGGGGCTCGAACTCACAATCTCAAGACAAGAGTCCGTGGGGAGCCTGGGTGGCTCAGTGGGTTAAATCCTCTGCCTTTGGCTCAGGTTGTGGTACCAGGGTCCTGGGATCGAGCTCCGCATCGGGCTCTCTGCTCAGCAGGGAGCCTGCTTCCCCCTCTCTCTCTGCCTGGTTCTCTGCCTACTTGTGATCTGTCTCCCAAATAAATAAAATCTTAAAAAAATAAAAAGTTCATGAGTCGCACACTCTACCGATGGAGCGAGCCAGGGGCACCCTCCTTTTACTTTTCAATGGAAGTGTAACATACAGTAAAGTTCACAAATCTTAAGTATACAGTTCAGTCATATTTCGTACATTTACATTGACACCTGTGTCGCTACCACCAAGATCAGGACGGAAAACATCACCAGAACCTCCAAACCCTCCCTCATGGGTGAATCTCGCAAATATTTTGGTGAGCCAGACACAAAAGACTACAAACTGTATGATTCAATATATATGAGGTGCTAAGACAGGCAAACCTAATCTGTGATAATAGAGGTCTGAACAGTGGTTATGACTGAGGGGATGAATATTAACGTTTTAGGACAGAGCTGCCCAGGCAAACCTGAGAAATTCTAGGGTGAATGATATGGATTCTTCAGTGAATAAATTTCAAGGGGGTGGGAAAAAAGGAGACAAAAGAAGATAGGGATTAAGAGTCCAAAGAGACATAATTGAGCAAATACAATCTGTGGATCTTGTTTGGAACTCAATTTGTAAACTCAAATATAAAAATAAAACTATGAGACTTGGAGGAAACCTGAACACTGAGCAGCTATTTGATGATATTAAGTAATGATTGCTAATTTTTCAAGTGTGCGATGTTCTTTTGTTTTTATTTAAGTCCTTATTTTTATTTTTATTTTTAATATTTATTGGTCAGAGAGAACACACAGGGGAGTGGCAGGCAAAGGTAGAAGCAGGCAGAGAGAGAAGCAGGATCCCCACTGAGCAAGGAGCCCCATGTGGGACTCGATCCCAGGACCCAGAAATCATGATCCAAGTCAAAGTCAGATGCTTAACTGACTGAGCCACAAGGGTGTCCCTTAATTTCTTCTTTTTAAAACATTTGAAAATTTGAAGATCACATCTGAAACATAACTTTCCTTATATAAGTTTTTAAATGATTTTATTAAGTAATCTCTACACCCAACGTGGGGCTTGAACTCACAACTCCCAGATCCAGAATCACACTCACTCACACTGAGTCACTGAGTGAGCCAGCTGGTGTCCCCTTATACGAATAGATCTTAAAAATACAAATGTTTCCCTAAATTCCTTGAATTGATGATTTCTCTCGAGAGGGAATTCTCTGATGCTTAATAAGTCTGGAGCCAGGACTGAAGCCATTCCCACAGCTGGAACATAGAGAGGGCTTCTCCCCAGTATGAGATCTGTGATGTATGATAAGATATGACTTTGTGCTAAAAACTTCTTCACATTCAGTACATTTGTAAGGTTTCTTCCCTGTGTGAGTTCAGGAGTGTACAATTAATTCTGACTTCCAGAAGAAGGCTTACGCACATTTGGTACATTCATAGCATTGCTGCCCAGCATGACTGCTGCTGCTGCTGCTTCTTCTTTTAAGATCTTTATTTATTTAACATGCAGAGAGAGATCACAAGCAGGCAGATAGGCAGGCAGAGAGGGGAAAGCGACTCCCTGCTGAGCAGGAAGCCCGATGCGGGGCTCGATCCCAGGACCCTGAGACCATGACCTGAGCTGAAGGCAGAGGCTTAACCCTCTGAGCCGCGCAGGCGCCCCCAGCATGAATTTTCTGATGGTCAGTAAAGGATGTGTTATAGGAGAAGGCTTCCTTGCATTCATTACATACATAGAGCTTCTCAGAAATATGAATCCTATGATGAAGGGTGAGATCAGATTTCCTGCTGAAGGCTTTCTTGCTTTCAGAGAAGAATAAAGGAGCTTCCTGGGGTGGCTAAAAGTGTCCTAGATCTTGTTGCTGCTGGTCACCTACGTGAATACGTTTGTCAGATCTCACAGGGATTAGGATTTATGCCCTTCACCGTATGTTTTCTTAATATAAAGTTTGCTTTGAAAATGTCATTTAAATATGTCCTGCCACTTGCCATACATCTTTATTCATCCCTAAAAAAAAAAATGAAACTTGGGGGGACCTCTTTTAGAGCCCCTACCCCATGTGATCAGAGCAAGTTGATGGTTAGGGGTGGTAATAAGAGAAATCCCTTGTCCTGGGTAGTTTGGGGACATAGAGAAATGGGCCTCTAAATTAAGAATTAGCCGCGGGGAGGGGTACCTGGGTGGCTCAGTTGGTTAAACATCTGACTTCAGCTCAGGTCATGATCCCAAGGTCCTGGGATCGAATCCCACATCGGGGAGTCTGCTTCTTCCTCTCTCTCTCTGCCTCTGCCCCCTCCTTATGCTCTCTCTCTCTTTCTCAAATAAAAAAATAAAATCTAAAAAAAAAAAAAAAAAAAAAGAATTAACCCAGGGATTGAACGGCAGAGTGTGTGAGAGGAAGACAATACTCCTGCTTAGGAAAATCAAGTAGAGAGCGCTGGGTGTGGCTCAGTTGGTTGGGCGACTGCCTTCTGCTCAGGTCATGATCCCAGAATCCCGGGATCAAGACTCTCATCGGGCTCCCAGCTCCTTGGGGAGTCTGCTTCTCCCTCTGACCGTCTCCCCTCTCATGCTCTCTCTCACTCACTCTCTCTCTCAAATAAATAAAAGATTTTTTTAAGAAAAGGAAAATCAAGTAGAGTACATGGGAGAGGTATGGGCCAGGCTAAGAGGGGCACAATAGGTGGTCATAGGACACGACAGGGATGGTGTTCACAAAGGTAGAAGCCGGGTCCTGGGGCACAGAAAGGCTCAGTGGGCTCCAGGGCTGCAGATATCTCTGTGGGGCTAATGAGGCCAAGAGATTTCGTGTGTATGTGTGTGTGTGTGTTGGAAAATATTTAACAATCACCTCTCCAGGGAAATGTATTATATATTGGAGTTTATTATAAGATTTACGCATATGAATGATGTGTAGCACTCATTTTATAGTGGGGAATTAAACATACAATACTATCTTTTTAAAGACTTACTTATTAGAGAGCACAAGCAGAGGGGGCAGCAGGCAAAGGGAAAAGCAGGCTCCCTGCCGAGCAAGGAGCCCGATGTGGGGCTCGATCCCTGAAATCATGACCTGAGCTGAAGCAGACACTTAACCCAGTGAGCCACCCAGGCAACCCAGAATAGTTTTTTAAAAAGATTTATTTACTTATTTTTAGAGGGAGCATGAGTGTGAGTTGGAAGGTTGGGGGCACAGAGAGAGAAGCAGAGGGAGAGAAACTTCAGACTCCATTCTGAGTGCAGAGCCCAACGTGGGGCTCTATCTCATGACTCTGAGAACACAAACTGAGCCAAAATCAAGAATGGGACACAACCCACTGAGCCACCCAGGCGCCCTAATATACAGTACTGTATTGTAAATATTGTATAGCCAATTCATTATCACAGAATTCTTCCATTGTCTTTAGCCAGATTCTTGTATCTGTTGCCTACCTATCTGTTTCAGTTGCATCCCAATCTCATTACTCATTTCCACATAAGTTTATTGTCCTTAAATCTGATATGTGATCTATTAACCTATTTCTCCTGTGTCGCTCTCGCCAGCAAGAATGACCCGGAGACACAGAGTGACAAGCTTGCGAATCTTTATTGTTCTTTATTGTTCTCCCCTTACCCGGATCTTTACCCCTATTTGTATCCCCTCTCCTCCCATCAGCAGACTTACATGTGAAAGGAAGCCTGATAGCATGATAAAAAGCACGCAGTGTCCTCGGGCTACCTGTTCTGGGCATAGCCAATCATCTTTCAGGTGGTGCGCAGGTCCTCTGTCTGGCCGCAGGCGCAAGCGCCATGTTGTCTGCTATGTACATAGCTGCCCCCGACACTCATGGTAATACACATTATTTTTGTGACACAAAAATTGCTTTTTTCTATTTCTTTTCTTTCTTTTTTTTTTTTTGTTTCAGGAGTAGAATTTAGTGATTCAGCAGTTACATCCAACACCCAGTACTTAGCACAAGTGCCCTCCTTCGTGCCCATTACCTATTTAGCCCAGGCTTTACCCACTATCTTCCATCAATCATGTTTGTTCTCTATAGTTCAGAGTCTCTTTTATGGTTTGCCTCCCTCCTTTTTTTCTCTTTGCTCATATTCATCTGTTTTGTTTCTTAAGTTCCACATAAGAGTGAAATCAAATGGTATTTATCTTTCTCTGACTTATTTCATTTAGCATAATACACTCTAGCTCCATCCGCATCTCTGCAAATGGTAAGATTTCATTTTGTTTATGGCTGCATAATATTCCTGTGTGTGTGTGTGTGTGTGTGTGTGTGTGTGTGTGTGCCACACCTTCTTTATTTATCAGTTTTGGACATCTGGGCTTTTTCCATAGTTTGGCTATTGTGGACATTGTTGCTATAAACATTGACATGAATGTGTTCCTTCAAATCAGTATTTTTGTATCCTTTTGGTAAATACCTAGTAGTACAATTGGTGATTTGTAGGGTAGCTCTATTTTTAACTTCTGGAGGAAACTCCATACTGTTTTCCAGAGGGGCTGTGCCAACTTGCATTCCCACCAACAATGTAAGAAATTTCCCTTTCTCCACATCCTCGCCAATATCTGTTGTTTCCCGAATTGTTAATTTTAGCCATTCTCATTGTAGCTTTGATTTGTATTTCTCTGATGATGAGTGTTGCTGAGCACATTTCATGTATCTATTAGCGATCTGGATGTCTTTTTTGGAAAATGTCTATTCATGCCCTCTGGCATTTCTTTTTTTTTTCTTTATTTCTTTTTTTTTTTTTTTAGATTTTATTTATTTATTGGAGAGAGAGAGGGAGAGCACAAGCAGGGGAGAGGGACAGAGGGAGAAACTGAGTCCCTGCTGAGCAGGGAGCCCCATGTGGGGCTTGATCCCAGGACCCTGGGATCATGATCTGAGCTGAAGGAGATGCTTCACCAGTGGAGCCACCCAGGCGCCCTTCCTTCTGGCATTTCTTTTTATTTTATTTTATTTTATTTATTTTTTTAAATATATAATGCCTTCTGGCATTTCTTTTTTTTTTAATATTTTATTTATTTGACAGAGAGAGAGGGAGAGAGAGATCACAAGTAGGCAGAGAGGCAGGCAGAGAGAGAGAGGGGGAAGCAGGCTCCCCGCTGAGCAAAGAGCCCGATGCGGGGCTCGATCCCAGGACCCCGAGATCACGACCTGAGCCAAAGGCAGAGGCTCAACCCACTGAGCCACCCAGGTGCCCCTGTTGCCTTCTGGCATTTCTTAACTGGATTATTTGGTTTTCGGATATTGAGTTTGATAAGTTCTTCTTTTTTAAGATTTATTCATTTATTTGAGAGAGAGAGAGTACAAGAGGGATGGGGGAAGTAGCAAAGGGAGAAAGAACCCAAGCAGACTCCCTGCTGAGAGCAGAGCCCAACTTAGGACTTGATCTCACAATCCTGACACCACAACCTAAGCCAAAGCCAAGAGCTGGATGCCCACTTGACGATGCCACCCAGGTGCCCCAAGTTTGATAAGATAGAGCCTGCTCAGAAGTGGAAGTTTTCCTTCCTTCTCCATTTTTTGGAACAGTTCCAAAATCGGTATTAACTCTTCCTTAAATGTTTAGTAGAGTTCCCCTAGGAAGCATCTGGCTCTGGACTTTTGATTGCTGGGAGATTTTTGATGACTGATGCAATTTCTTTCCTGGTTATGGGTCGGTTTGAATTTTCTGTCTCTTCCTCTTTCAGTTTTGGTAGTTTATATGTTTCTAGGAATGTATCCATTTCTTCCAGATTGCCCATTTGGTGGCATAAAGTTTTCATAATATTCTCTTACTTGTTTGTATTTCTGTGGTATTGGTTGTGATCTC
Source organism: Mustela nigripes (assembly GCF_022355385.1). Lineage (NCBI taxonomy): Eukaryota > Metazoa > Chordata > Mammalia > Carnivora > Mustelidae > Mustela > Mustela nigripes. The sequence goes on along the minus strand of NC_081575.1, from coordinate 83,015,127 downwards.
CTCTCTTATTTGTGATTTGATTTCTTTGGGTCCTTTTTATTTTCATTTTGGTAAGTCTGACTAGGGATTTTTAAATTTTATAAATTCTTTCAAAGAACCAGCTCCTAGTTTCATTGATCTGTTCTACTGAGTGTTTTTTATTTGTTTGTTTCTATATCATGTATTTCTGCTTGTTTCTTTATTATTTCATTCTTCTGTAGGCTTTAGGCTTCATTTGCCATTCTTTTTCTAACTTCTTTAGTTTTAATGTTAGGTTGTATATTTGACATTTTTCTTGCTTCTTGAGGAAGGCCTGTGTTACTATATACTTCCCTCTTATAACCACTTTCAATGCATCCCAAAGGTTTTGGACCATTGTATTTTCATTTTCATTTGACTGCATGTATTCTTAAAATTTTTTCTTCTTTATGGGGTGCCTGGGTGGCTTAGTGGGTTAAGCTTCTACCTTCTGCTCAGGTCATGATCTCAGGGTCCTGGGATTGAGCCCCACATGGCGGGGGTGGGGGTAGTCTCTGCTCAGCAGGGAGCCTGCTTCCCACCCCCCCTCTCTCTGCCTGATGCTCTGCCTACTTGTGATCTTTCTCTCTCTCTGTGAAATAAATAAATAAAATCTTTTTAAAAATTTCTTCTTTAACTTCCTGGTAGACTCATTCATTCTTTAGTAGGATGTTCTTTAACCTCCATGTATTTGTGGTCTTTCCAAATAATTTTCTTGCGGTTGACTTCAAGTTTTATAGTGTTGTGGTCAGAAAATATGCACGGTCCAATCTCAATCTCTTTGTACTTGTTGAGGCTTGATTTGTGACCCAATATGTTATCTATTCTGCAGAATGTCCTCTGTGCACTGGAAAAGAATGTGTATTCTGTTGTTTTAGGACGAAATGTTCTGAGTATATCTGTTAAGTCCATCTGGTCCAGTGTGTCATTCAAAGCCATTGTTTCCTTATTGATTTTCTGCTTAGATGATCTGTCCCTTGCTGTCAGTGGTGTGTTAAAGTCCCCTACTATTCTTGTATTATTAACAATGAGGTCCTTTATGTTTGTTATTAATCTTATACATTTGTGTGCTCCCATGTTGGGGGCATAAATATTTACAATTGTTAGATCTTCTTGTTGGATAGACCACTTTATTATGATTTAATGCCCTTCTTCATCTCTTGTTACAGTCATTGGTTTAAAACCTAGTTTGTCTGATACAGGTAAGGCTACTCCAGCTTTCTTTTGATGGCCACTAGCATGATAAATGGTCCTCACTCTCAATCTGCAACTGTTTTTAGGTCTAAAATGAGTCTCTTGTAGGCAGCATATAGAAGGGTCTTATTTATTTTTTATTCATTTTGAGACCCTATGTCTTTTGATTGAAGCACTTAGTCAATTTACATTCCAAGTGATTATTTTTTTTAAAGATTTTATTTATTTATTTGACAGACAAGAGATCACAAGTAGGCAGAGAGGCAGGCAGAGAGAGAGGAAGGGAAGCAGGCTCCCCACTGAGCAGGGAGCCCGATGCGGGGCTCGATCCCAGGACCCTGGGATCATGACCTGAGCCAAAGGCAGAGGCTTAACCCACTGAGCCACCCAGGCGCCCCCCAAGTGATTATTGATAGATATGCATTTGATGCCATTGTATTACCTGTTAAGTCATTGTTTCTGGAGACTCTGTTCCTTTCTAGTCTTTTTTGCTTTTTGTCTTTCCCACTCAAAATGTCCCCTTTAATATTACTTGCAAGGCTGGTTTAGTGATCAGAAACTCCCTTAGTTTTTGTTTGGGAGACTCTTTATCTCTCCTATTCTGAATGACAGCCTCCCTGGATGAAGTACTCTTGGCTGCATATTTTTCCCATTCAGCATGTTGATATATCATGATATATCAACATGATATATCTCTTCTGGTCTGCCAAGTTTCTGTGGCAAGGTCTGCTGCTAACCTTATTTGTCTTCTCTTGACAGCTAGGGATTTCTTTTGTCTGGCTGCTTTGAGGATTATTTTTTCCTTAACTCTATTTTGCAAATCTTACTACAACATGTCTTGGTGTGGCCTGCTTTTGTTGATTTAGGTGGGATTACTCTGTGCCTTCTGGAACTGAAAGTCTGTTTCCTTCCCCAGATTAGGGAAGTTTTCATCTATAATTTCCTCAAATAAATCTCCCCTTTTTCCCTCTCTTCTTCTGGTACTCCTATGAGACAAATATTTTGCTTTATGGAGTCGCTGAGTTCCTTAGATCTATATTCGTGATCGAATATTTTCTTTCCCTCTTCTTTTTACATTCATTATTTTCCATAATATTATCTACTGTATCACCTATTCATTCTTCTGTCCTTGTGGTCATTACATCCAGTTGATTTCACATTTGTGAATTTTTTATAGGATTTTTAATTTCAGCCTGACTAATTTTTAAGTCTTTTATCTCTGTGGTAAGGGACTCCCAGGTGTCTTCTACACTTTACTCAAGCCCAGCTAGTCTCCTTATAATTGTTGCCTTAAATTCTGGATCAGGCATATTCTCTATATCTGTTTTTTTTTTTAAGATTTTATTTATTTATTTGACAGAGAGAAATCACAAGTAGATGGAGAGGCCGGCAGAGAGAGAGAGAGGGAGGCAGGCTCCCTGCCGAACAGAGAGCCCGATTCGGGGCTCGATCCCAAGACCCTGAGATCATGACCTGAGCGGAAGGCAGCGGCTTAACCCACTGAGCCACCCAGGCGCCCCTCTATATCTGTTTTGATTAGACTCCTGGCTGTGACCTTTTCTTATTCTTACTTTTGGGATGAATTCCTCCATCTTGGCATTTTGTATCAGTTTCTACCTTCTTTCTGTTAGGAAAGCATATTATGTTTCCTTCTTCTGAGAGTAATGCCTTTATGAAGAAGTCATATACTGTCTGGGACTGGCACTTTAAGAAGTGTCTCTGGTGTGTCCTGTGTGCCTTCTGCTGCTGTGTTTTTGCTGCTCTTTCCATCTGGCCAGTCCCCTGCTGAGTTTCTCCTTGCCTGCAGTGGGGAGCGTTTGGACCCTGGCCAGAGTGTGGCGAGTTTAAACTAGGTGCACTCTGGTCTGCTTGCTAAAAGAGACCTGAGGCTATTTCCACTAGAACTGAAGCTTTTCAGAACTCTATGGTCTGTAGACATGGCACACGGGGGACCAGGGGTTTGTGCTGGTCCTCTGGAGGAGGAGCCCATTGCTGTGGTTCTCAGACACTTGCCCTAGTAAGAAAGCGCCTGCAGAGAAAGCAGGAGTGGGGCTTGGTGTAAGCAACTCAGGCCTCCACTTTTGGAGCTGTGCTGGTCCCTGGTGTCAGTCCATGCTGATAGGCAGGGGAGAAAATAATTCCAGTCCTCTCCTTCATTTCTGTAGAGAGGGGTTCGCACCTGTCACTGTCCAGGAAATTCTCCCAGAAGAGCAAACAATCTTCCCTCATCTGTCCCAGCCATTCCTCAGATCCTGGCCTTCATTCTATTTGGGTCCCAGCCGTCTGCCTAACTGGCAGTGTGGCACACCTGTGTTATATCCCAGGCACGCAGCTAAGTTTCTAAACTCCAAAATTTAGGGACCCAGCAAAGTGCAGACCTACACAGGGGGAGGGTCTTATCATGTTAGGGCTGGTGCCAGTTGGGCCCCAATAGGGTAGTCACACCGGCATCCAGGAGCTTAGAATTTAGAGTAAAGGGCAGCGAAAAGCCTGAGTCCCGATTAACCGCCCTCAACAGGTGTCTCTGCTCCTATGCTTAAGGGGCAGCAGAATGCAATGGTACCTGTCAGCTCTTTTGTTCCCTGAGAAGCCAATGCTACTTTTCCAAGATGCCCTCCAGGAAGGGGGAAGCCATCTTTCTCAGTGGGCCCCAGGGAATCCTTAGATCACGCCCCACTCCTGGGCCTCTGCCCGCCTCTGCAGGAACACTGCAGCACCCACCAGGTTCAACACCAGCTGAGGTGCAGATTTCTAAAATGCTAGGCTTTGAGCTCGGCTGGTTGTAAAAACTCAGGATAATCAGCCCCTCTTGTTTTCTTAGTCAGTGGCTTTGGGGAAGTGTTTTCCTTTGTGCAATCTTCTATGTGATCTTCTCTGTCTCTCTCTCTCTCTCTCTCTCTCCATGAACAGGGTGCCCTCCCCTCCACAGCACCTGCAAACCTTTCCTCCCCCAAATCACGTCTCTGCACCCCCTACCTTCCATCATGTGGCCTCTTCTCTCTCTCTAGCTGTGCAGTTTGTTTTGTCAGTCCTCGGATCAATGTCTTGGGTGTTCAGAAGGATTTGACATTTATCCAGCCGTGTTCAAGACTGAGGCAAACGTGGGGTCCTCCTAGCACCTCACCATCTTAAGTCCAATCTTGTTACATAAACATTTCTTTTGGCTTCAGCACTGGGCTGCGACTTCACTCATTGGTCAGCGATATGAGCGATTTCTTCGATGAGTTGGGTAATAGCCATAGACAATATGTTGCAAATGTGCATAGCTGTGTTCCAGTGAAACTTGACTTAAAACACTTAAAACACAGACAGGCCTGTGAGCTATAGTTTTGACCCATGGTTGAAGCAATCAACACTAGAATGAATTGGCTCTGATTTATGGTATTGGCTGATTTTCACTGGGTAAATATTGTCAATGTGACTGATTTCAAAGCTGCTGACATCATTAAACATCATTAAACACAGAGTTTGGGAGAAATGCACAATGGCACTCCACTGTATAACATTTCCACTATACACATACATGTAAGCAATCTGAACAGGAAAATAACAGTAAACTGTACAAAAATAATGAGGAATGCTGAATTCTGAGTATATATTATCTTTTTTAAAAAAGATTTTATTTATTTATTTATTTTAGAGGGGTCCCTGGGTGACAGATCCATGCTCAGCAGGGAGTCTGTTTCCTTCTCTCTCTGCCTCTGCCCCACAACCCCATCACGTGCTCTCTCTCTCTCTCTTGCTCTCCCTCTATCTTTTTTTTTTTTTAAGATTTTATTTATTTATTTGTCAGAGAGAGAGAGAGAGAGTGAGCACAGGCAGACAGAATGGCAGGCAGAGGCAGAGGGAGAAGCAGGCTTCCTGCGGAGCAAGGAGCCGGATGTGGGACTCGATCCCAGGATGCTGGGATCATGACCTGAGCCGAAGGCAGCTGCTTAACCAACTGAGCCACCCAGGCGTCCCGCTCTCCCTCTATCTTGAGTGGACCCTGAGCCAGGGGTCTCAATCCTAGGACTCTGAGATCATGACCTGAGCCGAAATCAAGAGTCAGACACTTAACGGACCGAGCCACACAGGCACCTACTTTTGCTTTTAATATAATTCATTTAATTGTAAGTTTATATCATTGAATATTTAATAATGGCTGCTTGACAACCAACTTGATTGAACAATGAAAATTTAACAATCAGCTCTTACAAATGCATACAAGCCAACTCCAACACACCACTGTATATCTTCTTTTGTCCACTGAGATGGCTTGGGAACAGTCACACGCCCATTGTAATGAGCATGCCTGGTGCCCAGAACTCAGTCTCCCAGTAATATTTTCCACCTACCAGAGCTCCCTGGAGACATAGCTGATCACAGGACTGGAACAGGGAAAATACAATATGAACCTAGAACATCTTGTTATGTCAAAAATAAGGAGATGCTAAGAAAAGTGATGGAAACTGTTGAAGACCCTAAGGGGATATGATAATTAAATGTAATGTAATAGGAGTGTCTGGGTGGCTCAGTTGGTTGAGCATCTGCCTTGGGCTCAAATCATGACCCTGGGTCCCAGGATCGAGCCCCACATTGGCCTCCAGGCTTGGCCGGGAGACTGCTTCCCTCTCTGTCCCTTACCCGGCTCATGTTCACTCTTTCTGTCTCTCTCAAATAAATAAATAAATAAATAAATAAATAGATAAATAAATAAATAAAAATCTTTAAAAATAAATAAATCTGTAATGTGATATTCTAAAACATGAAAAGGATGTTATGTAAAAACTAAAGAAAGAAAAGGGAAATTTTTTCAATTTTTTTCGAATTGAATACAACATTGATATCAACATTATCAAAAGGAGAAAAAAATCAGATTATAAGTACAGCCATATTTCAGTTATGTCTATCAATATATAAATCATATATGAAAAACTGTGAAACACACTACCCATCAAAAGAATAATACATCATGAACAAGTGGATTTTTTTTTTCTTCCATTTGATTCTCCTGGCTTTCCCAGAAAAAAAAAATGTGTCCTATTATATTGATTGATGTTAGAAGAAAACCCAGATTATCTCCAGGATGTCAAAAACATACATGATAAAAACCATTGATCATTCTGAATAAAAACTTAATATACTAGGAATAGTTAGAAAGTTCTTTAATGTGATAAAATATATTTTTTAAAGATTTTATTTATTTATTTGACACAGAGAGAAAGTGAGAGAGGGAACACAAGCAAGGGGAGTGGGAGAGGGAGAAGCAGGCCTCCTGCTGAGCAGAGAGCCTGATGCAGGGGTTGATCCCAGGACCCTGAGATCATGACCTGAGCTGAAAGCAGACACTTAACAAACTGAGCCATCCAGGTGCCCCTGTGATAAAATATTTTTATATCAAAACAATACCCAGCATCATAGTAACTGTGGAACGACAAAAGCCATTTTATTCAAGTCAGGAAAAAGATGAGATTGGTCCCTGTCAGGACTTGACATGTCCTAGAGGAACTAGCCAATGTTAGTTTAAAAATCAGAGGCAGAGAGGGGCACCTGGGTGGCTCAGTTGATTGAGCATCTGCCTTCGGCTCAGGTCATGATCCCAGGGTCCTGGGATCGAGCCCCGCACTGCAGGGGTCCCTGCTCAGCAGGAGTCTGCTTCTCCCTCTCCCTCTCCTTCTGTGCTCGCTCTCTCTCTCAAATAAAGAAATAAATTCTTAAAAAAAAAAAGAAACTAGAGACAGAAACTAGAGGAGCAAATATTGGATAAAAATTAATATAACTTTTTCAAAAATGTAAGTGTTGCAGCACATATCAAAATGATGAATAAACTGCAGCTGTCATAAAGATGGAAAATGTAAAAAGCAATAAATGTCAAGCATTAAAAGAAAATTTAGAATGTTAGTTATATAAAGTTGGGGGTAAGCCATCTTGCCACGCCATTCTCTATAAAAGGAAAGACAGCTGTATCACAATCAGAAGTACTTTGTACTAGGAAATAATAAAACTTCATAACTGACTTGACAGACATCCAGTCCTTCCACAGACCTCTCATCACTCACCCCACGGACTCCTTATTACTGACCCCACAGATCTTCATAACTTGTCTTATCCACCCCTGCCCCTTGGTCACTAACTGAAGTCATTCTTGACAAAAGCCAGTGTGTAGATGAGTTGCTGTAACAAAGACTCCTTCTGTTTTTTTTTTTTTAATCTGTCCTCTTTTCTCGATCCTCGTCTATTTGTTTTTATTTTTTAAAGATCTATTTATTTATTTGACAGAGAGAGATCACAAGTAACCAGAGGGAGGGGGAGCAGGCTCACCGCTGAGCAGAAAGCCTGACACGGGGCTCAATTCCAGGACCCCCGGATCATGACGTGAGCCAAAGGCAGAGGCTTAACCCACTGAGCCACCCAGGCACCCGTATTCTCATCTCTTTGCCACCAGTATGCATCCTTGTTACCATCTGCAAAGTGACAGTTTGCCTAGGCCACCTGCCCTCTGGGATTTTGCTCCTGGAGTTGGTTCTTCAGGGTTGTGGTCCTAGCGATCTGGGACGGGGCAGCAGGAAAGGGACGAGTTTTTAGGGGTTTGGAAATAGCACCACAAAGTATAAATTTGGAGAATTCTCTCTTCCTGCTTATATAGGTAAATATAGATATCTAATGTATATAGAAATATAGAAATCATATATAGACATATTTTATATATTATAAATATATACTGTATAAAGTATGTATAAATATGTATGTTTATTATATAAATAATATTACATAAAGTATATATTATACATAAAAACATAAAACTACACAGATTAAACTAATCACATAGATGAAAAGATGTTATATTTTTAAGTGTGAAGATGTTATGTCTATGTGATTTATTTAGGATTGAGAAATGATTTTATGGGGGTGCTGGGTGACTCGGTTGAGCATGGGTTTCTTGATTTTAGCTCAGGTTGTGATCTTGGGGTCTTGGGATTGAGCCCTGTGTTGGGCTCTGCACTCATTGGGGAGTTGGCTTCTCTCTCCCTCTGTCCCTCTTTCCACTTATTGCGCTCTCTCTCTCTAAAATAGATGAATAGATCTTTTTTTTTTTTTAATTTGACGGACAGAGATCACAAGTAGGCAGAGAGGCAGGCAGAGAGAGAAGAGGAAGCAGGCTCCCTGCTGTGCAGAGAAACCGATATGAGGCTCCATCCCAGGACCCTGAGATATTGACCTGAGCTGAAGGCAGAGGCTTAACCCACTGAGCCACCAGGTGCCCCGAATAGATCTTTTTTAAAAAAGATTTTTGGGGGCACCTGGCTGGCTCAGTTGGTAGAGTGTATGACTCTTGGACTTGGGTTGTGAGTTAAACCCCATGGTGGGTGTAGAGATTACTTAAAATCTTAAAAAAAAATTAAAAAAAGGAAAGAAATTTGTGATGGTTATATGCCAAGTAATTATACTTTTTTTAGTATTCTTTGTCCATATGCTTAAGTTTCCATAATAAAAACATTTAAAGGAGGGTCTGGAGGGCTCAGTTAAGTGTCTTCCTTCAGCTCAGATCAGCTGCCTTCTTCCTCTGCCCCTCTCCCTGCTTGTGCTCACTCTCACTCTCTCTCTCAACTAAATAAAATCTTTAAAAAATAAAAACAAAAACACTTTTAAAAATCATGATTTTGAAAACTGTAATGATAATAAACATGCTTCTTCTTACTTTTTAAATTATATATATATATGTATATATATATATATTTTTTAAATTTTATTTATTTTATTTATTTATCAGAGAGAGAGAGGGAGAGAGAGCGAGCACAGGCAGACAGAATGGCAGGCAGAGGCAGAGACAGAGGAAGAAGCACGCTCCTGCTGAGCAAGGAGCCCAATGTGGGACTCGATCCCAGGATGCTGGGATCATGACCTGAGCTGAAGGCAGCTGCTTAACCAACTGAGCCACCCAGGCATCCCTAAATTATATTTTTTATGTGTATTATTTTCCCTTTACAATTTACCTTTACTTCATATTCAGGTACACTCTTTTTTTTTTTTTAAGATTTTATTTATTTATTTGACAGAGAAAGACACAGCAAGAGAGGGAACACGAGCACCAGCACAAGCAGGGGGAGCATTAGGTGGAGAAGCAGACTTCCCGCTGAGCAGGGAGCCCGATGCAGGGCTGGAGCCCGATGCAGGGCTCGATCCCAGGAGCCCAGGATCATGACCTGAGCCGAAGGCAGATGCTTAACCAATGAACCACCCAGGAGCCCCTCCAGGCACATTCCTTAAAGCTTCAAGTCCATTCTGTCTAGAGAGTACAGAAGCCTATGTATCTCCACCAGTTAACATTTGTACGAATCAGCCACTATATTTCACTGTTATGCAACTAATCCTTTTATGACCACTAAATGTCTTCATTGTAAGACTTAGAAAGATGTCCATATATCTTAATATAAAATACTGGCTCTAAAAATTTTGATATGTACATATACATATCTATCTAATTTGTAAGAAATATAATTTTGTTACACATACACGTATACTTATAGACATCATCATGGTAGACAATACAAGGTTTACAACGGACTATGTGGTAACCTCAATCCATGTATATGAACACCATGAAAAAAAAAAAAGGAAATAGCAGTGTGGAGACCCATCCCGTGATTACTGATTACTGTGAAGACTGGCCAGAGTTCCAGAGGAACTTGGTGTCACTCCTGTGTAGCAGGTCTTAATGAAATTCTGGTAGATTTTGATCACCATCTGGATGACATTCAGAATGACTGGACATATCCAGAAATCAATAAAGCTGTTCTGTACCTGCATTAGGGATTTCTGTTACTAGTTTCTGGGCATTTCTACTACACTGATGAAGAAAAGCTACTCTGAACTGCAAATAAAATATCTCAGAAGCGCCTGGGTGGCTCAGTGGGTTAAGCCTCTGCCTTCGGCTCAGGTCATGATCCCAGGATCCTGGGATCGAGCCCCACATTGGGCTCTCTGCTCATCAGGGGGCCTGCTTCCCACTCTCTGCCTGCCTCTCTGCCTACTTGTGATCTCTGTCTCTGTCAAATAAATAAATAAAATATTTAAAAAAATATCTCATAGCCATGGGAATGCAAGCTGGTGCAGCCACTCTGGAAAACAGCCTGGAGATTCCTCAAAATGTTGAAAATAGAACTGCCCTATGACCCAGCAATTGCACTACTGGGTATTTACCCTAAAGATACAAACGTAGTGATCCAAAGGGGCATGTGCACCCGAATGTTTATAGCAGCAATGTCCACAATAGCCAAACTATGGGAAAAACCTAGATGTCCATCAACAGATGAATGGATCAAGAAGATGTGGTATATATACACAATGGAATACTATGCAGCCATCAAAAGAATGAAAAGAAATGAAATCTTGGGCGCCTGGATGGCTCAGTGGGTTAAGCCGCTGCCTTCGGCTCAGGTCATGATCTCAGGGTCCTGGGATCGAGTCCCACATCGGGCTCTCTGCTCAGCGGGGAGCCTGCTTCCTCCTCTCTCTCTCTGCCTACTTGTGATCTCTCTCTCTCTCTGTCCAATAAATAAATAAATAAAATATTTTAAAAAAAGAAAAAGAAATGAAATCTTGCCATTTGCGACAACATGGATGGAACTAGAACGTATCATGCTTAGCGAAATAAGTCAAGCAGAGAAAGACAACTATCATATGATCTCCCCGATATGAGGAAGTGGTGATGCAACATGGGGGCTTAAGTGGGTAGAAGAAGAATCAATGAAACAAGATGGAATTGGGAGGGAGACAAACCATAAGTGACTCTTAATCTCACAAAACAAACTGAGGGTTGCTGGGGGGAGGGGGTTTGGGAGAAGGGGGTGGGATTATGGACATTGGGGAGGGTATGTGCTTTGGTGAGTGCTGTGAAGTGTGTAAACCTGGTGATTCACAGACCTGTACCCCTGGGGATAAAAATATATGTTTATTAAAAATAAAAAATTTAAAAAAAAGTTGAGAATTTTCAGAAGTGGCATGTGTCATGAAAGAAATACAGAATGTCCCATCAAGTGTCTTTTTAATGTACTTTCTGGAAGAGGTACCAACTGTGTAATCTGACTCTCTTTGAGGATCCCTCCCAGTTCTATGTTGCTATTATCCTCCAAAGCAAAGCTATCTCTGTTTGTGCAAGATTGTTCCTATTAATCAGTTTTAACTAATCTTTTATAATCTGGTGGCAATACTTCTTTTCTTTAAGATTTTATTTATTTATTTGTCAGAGAAAGAGAGAGAAAGAAAGAGAGCGCACAAGCAGGCAGAAGGAGAAGCAGGCTCCCCGCTGAGCAAGGAGCCCAGTGCAGGACTCCATCTCAGGACCCTGGGATCACAACCCGAGCCAAAGGCAGACGCCCAACTGACTGAGCCACCCAGGCATCCCTTTTTGAGGCTTATGAATCAACTCTTTTTTTTTTTAAACCCGCATCGTATTAAAAAATCATATTACATATTACCTATTACACATTACATATATGTAATTCTCTGGGATAAATGCCCAAGGATGCAATTTATGAAAAACTGCCAAACTGTTTTCCAAAGTAGCTGTACCTTTCTACAGTACCACCAGGATATAAGAATGAACAATTTCTCTGTATCCTACTAGTATTGGTATTGTCACAGTATTTTATTTTAGCCATTCTGATGTGTGTATCCTGATTTTCACTGTGGCCTACATTTGTGTTTCCCTGATGGCTAAAGATGTCAAACATCATTCCATGTACTTATTTACCATCTGTCCCTCTTCTTTGGTGAAATGTCTGTTCATGTTTTCTTCCTATTTTGTAATTGGATTGTTTGTTTTATACTCCTGAGTTGTGAGACTTCTTTGTATTTTCTAGGAATGAGTCTTTTGTTGGATATGTAGTATGCCAAAATTTTCTCCCAGTCTCTAACTTGTCTTTTTGTCTTCCATTTTCACAAATGATTTTGCACAATAAATGTTTTTAGTTTTGATGAGGTGCAATTGATAAACCTTTCCTTTTATGAACTATGCTTTGGGTGTCCAGTTTTCGAGCTCTTTGCCTATCCCTAGAACTTAATGATTTTCTCCTATGCTTTTTTTCCTAGAAGTTTTTACATTTCACATTTTGCATTAATTTTTATGTAAGGTTTGAGGCTTAATTTTTTTTAAAAGATTTCATTTATCCATTTGACAGACAGAGATCACAAGTATGCAGAGAGGCAGGCAGAGAGAGAGAAAGAGAGAGGAGTTAGCAGGCTCCCTGCAGAGCAGAGAGCCTGACGTGGGGCTCGATCCCAGGACCCTGGGATCATTACCTGAGCCAAAGGCAGAGGCCTTAACCCACTGAGCCACCCAGGTGCCCCAAGGCTTAATTTTTTTTTATGATGTCTACGTCCTCGAACACCTTTGTCAAAAAGCCTCTCCTTCTCCATTGAATTGTTTTTGCAACTTTGTCAAAAATAATTTGGCCATACTCCTGTGGGTTTTTTTTTTCCTGGGTTCTCTGTTCAGTGCCACTCTTTTATGGGTTTGTGCCTCTTCCAATACCACACTGTCTCATTTTTTTTTTCTAGATTTTATTCATTCGTCTGAGAGAGAGACAGAAAGCAAGAGCAAGGGGAGAGAGAGGGAGAGGGAAAGACAGACTCCCCGCTGAGCAGGGAGCCTGATGTGGGACTCCATTCCATCATGGCAGGAGCAAAGGCAGATGCTTAACGAACTGAGCCACCAAGATGCCCCACAGCCTGTCTTACTAATGTAGCTAGAAAAACATTAATATTGAGTGGCATGATTCCTCCCACTTTCTTATTCTTTCTCAAAATTGTTTTAGCTATTCTAGTTCCTTTGTCTTTCCATATAAATTTCACAAAATTATTGTCTGTCTACAAAAACTCTGTTGGGATACTGATGAGAATTACATGAGACCTATATATTGACATGGGGAAAGTTGACATCTTTACTCTGTTGAGACTTCCTATCCATGAACACAGCATGCCTCTTCATTTATTAAAGTCTTCCCTTGGGTGCCTGGGTAGCTCAGTTGGTTAAGTGGCTGCCTTTAATTTAGCTCAGGTCAGGATCCCAGGGTCCTGGGATTGAGTCCTGCATTGGGCTCCCTGCTCAGTGGAGAGTCTGCTTCTCCCTCTTGCTCTGCCTACTTGTGCTCTCTCTGTCAAATAAATACATAAATTCCTTTAAAAAATAAATAAAGGGGCGCCTGGGTGGCTCAGTGGGTTAAAGCCTCTGCCTTTGGCTTTAACTGAAGCCGCATTAAGCACCCCCATGGAGTCTTTGCTCAGCGGGGAGCCTGTTTCCTGCCCCCCCCCAGCTCCCCTCCTGTCTGCCTCTCTGCCTACTTGTGATCTCTGTCAAATAAATAAATAAAATCTTTAAAATAAGTAAATAAATAAATAAAGTCTTCTCTTATTTCATCAGCATTTTGTAATCTCTAGATCGTGAAGACCTTTTATATATTGTGTTAAGTGCATACCCAAGTGTTTCATTTTCTCAGGACTGTTTGTAAATCATATCGTATTTAAAATTTCAGTTTCTGTGTGTTCATTGTTAGTATATAGAAATGTGATTGTTTTGCATGTTAATCTTTTATCTAGCAAGCTTGCTGCATTCCCTGATTAATTCTAGAAGGTTTGGGGGGTAGATTTCTTTCCTTTTTTTTTTTTTTGTAAGATTGATTTTACTTATTTGTTTGTTTGTTTATTTATTTATTTATGAGAGAGAAAACATGAGTGGGGAGAGAGACAGAAGGAGAGGGAGAGAGATTCTGAAGCAGACTCTGCAGGGAGAACAGAGCCCAGCATGGGGCTCAATCTCATGACCATGAGATCACCACCTGAGCTGAATGCAAGAGTCAGATGCTTAATGGACTAAGCCACCCAGGCACCCCCACAGGTAGAATCCTTGGGATATTTTACATAGACAATCATGTCACTTGCATATAAGGACAGTTTTTACTTTCTTCGTTATAATCTGGTTGCTTGTATTCTTTCTCTTGTGTTATTGGAGTGATTAGAAGTTCTCATACTATGTTGAATAAGAATGGTAAGATCAGTTATTCCTGCCCTGTTCCCTGTTTTATTTTATTTTTTTTCTCAGACCACACTGTCCATTCCTGAGCATCCTGTTCCCTATTTTAGGGGGAAATGATTCAACCCAAAATATGAAACCAAAAATACGGTGTCAGCTGTAGGATTTTTGTAGATGGTCTTTATCAAGTTGAGGTAATTCTCTTGTATTCCTAACTTGCTGAGAGTTCTTTTTTTTTTTTTTTTTTAAATCAAGAGTGAGTGTTGGATCTTGTCCAATACTTTTTATGCATCAATTAATATGGTTGCATGCTTTGTCTGCTTCAGGTTGTATAGTATAATATATATATTTGGTCACTGTCCCCATTTTCTGGCACAGAATTCTTAAAATCCTTAGGATTTCCTGAGCTACAGGAATGTGTTTTGATATCGATAATGAGTACCATGACCAAACCAACCAATCCAGAGACCACACACACACCCTTTTTAAAAAAGATCTTATTTATTTGACCCAGAGAGAGAGATAGCGAAAGAGGAAACAGAAGCAGGTCGGGGGTGATAGAGGGAGAAGCAGACTCCCCACAGAGCAGGAAGCCCGGTGCAGGGCTTGATCCCAGGATCCTTGGATGATGACCTGAGCCAAAGGCAGACACTTAACAACTGAGCCAGCCAGGCACTCCCAGAGCCCATAGCCTTCACCACTGCTTTCTCAGGCTGTCACACTCCAGGCCATTATCTGTCTGCTGTACTCACCCCAAGGCCAGGTACCAGACAACTAGAGGCAGCCTCTTGTACCCAGAGGCCCCTGTAAGTATTCAAACTAAACAATTATAAACCTTCTTACCCTGCTTTGCCTGTTTCTTTCTGCAGAAACCACATCAAATTTCTTACCAGTGTATTATTCTGCTAGAGCCACCATAACAAAATACAATGGGCTGGATGGCTTAAACAACAGAAGGGTATTTTATCACAGTTCTGGAAACTAGAACTGTGCCAGCAGTTGGTGTCTGGTGAGGGCCCTCCTCTTGGGCTGCAGATGGCTGCCTTCTCTCTGAATTCACACATGTGACCTCTTCTTTGTACAGAAACACGGGGAGAGAGAGAGAACCTGAGAACTCTAGTGTCTATTTAATATGGAAAAATAAAGGCTCTTGATTCATTTTTTTTTTGCTTTTAATGTTTTATTGAAATATATGTGACATACAGCAATTTGTAAATTTAAGGTATATAATACGTTGATTTGATACCTTTTCATATTATAATATGATGTCCATTGTGATAAAATGGCACCTCTCTCATGTCAGGTAATTGTCATTTCTTCTCTGCTATGGAAGTACAGATCTAGTCTGTACTTATGTATGTATTATGATGATAATATAATTTTGTTGTCTACAGGCGTCTCTTTTTATAAGGTGACTAATCCCATCAGATCAGGGCCCCACCCTTATGACCTCATTTAACCTTACTTACTTCCTTGGAGGCCCCATCTCCAAACCCAGCCACATGGAGAGTTAGGGTTTCAACATAGGAATTCTGGGGCGACACAACCATTCAATCTGTAATGTCTGGGCTTGATCCCGGGACCCCGGGATCCCAATCCAAGCCAAAGGCAGACTCTTTTTTGTCGGAGCCACCCAGGCACCGTTTCCCACTTCTGTTTTTAACCATCAAGTATGATACAGTATGTAAAACTAATGAAGAAAAGGATAGTCTATTGTATGCATCTATATTTCTGCCCTTCTTGAATCTTTTCCCTTCCTGATGCTCCAAGAGTCTTTTTTTAAAAAAAGATTTTATTTTTTTATTTGACAGAGAGAGAGAGAGAGAGCGAGCGAGCGCGCACAAGCAGGGGGAGCAGCAGACAGAGGAGAGGGAGAAGCAGGCTCCCCACTGAGCAAGGAGCCTGACTGGGGCTTTGATCCCAGGACCCTGGGATCATGATCTGAGCCGAAGGCAGACGACCAGCTGACTGACACTCCCCCAGGATTCTTTCTTTTCTCATTTTCTGTTTTTTGAAGAGCTTCCTTAGCCAGTTGTTAAGGGTACATCTGCTAGCAACAGATTCTTTCAGTTTCCTTTGTCTGAGTATGTCTTTAATTCCCTGTCTTTTTAAAATTGTATTTATTTTTCCTTCCTAGATCATCAGTTTACTAAAAATGGATATAGCTCAGGAACAGCCTAATGAAAGAGATGAATAAAACAATGAGTCGGAGGGGTACAGAGCTTCCATGCCCTCTCTTGGCCTGCCTCTCTCCCCTTATCTCCATGTGTTTACTAATCTGGAAGTTTTCCAAATCCATCCTTTTGGGGTTTTATGGAAGCTTCATTGCATAAGCACAGTTGATTAAATCATTAGCCACTGGTGACTGAACTCAATCTCTAGTCCCTGTACCCTCCTGAGATGTTGGGGGGGGGGACAAAAAATTCCAACCCTGTAATCATGGTTGGTTCCCCTGGCAACCATCTCTCTCTCTCTCTCTTTAGAGTGTTTCCGAAAACCATCTTATTAACATAACAGAAGACTCTCACTTAGGAAATTCCAGGGGTTTTAGGAGGGCTGTGCCAGAAATGGAAAAGAAGACTAAATATATATTTCCTATTATAAATCACAACATTGCCTGGGTAGCTCAGTTGGTTAGGTGTCATGGTCTCAGGGTCCTGGGATCAAGCCCCATGTTGTGTCAGGATCCCTACTCAGCAAGGAGTCTGCTTCTCCCTTTCTATCTGCCCCTTTTCCCCCTGACCTCTCTAAAATAAATAAATAAGGGGTGCCTGGGTGCCTTGGATGGTTAAGTGTCTGCCTTTGGCTCAGGTCATGATCCCAGGGTCTTGGGATTGAGCGCGCATCAGGCTCCCAGCTCGGCAGGGAGCCTGCTTCTCCCTCTCCCTCTATAGTTCCCCCTGCTTGTGCTCTCTCATTCTCTCTGTCAAATGAGTGAGTAAAATCTTAATAAATAAATAACTAAAATATTTATAAATAAATAAGTAAATTGCATTATTGCTCTCCACTCCCTGGTCTTTGAACATGGACCCTTTATAGCAAAATCATCATAAATGTTAAAAGATAATGCAACATTATTAGAACCTCATTCAGTCATTAGTAACTATCCAGTCCATCATCATATCACATGAAAATGTCTCCCAGGGTGAAACCACTCAGATATGCAGGTGAAGGGGAGCAGAATATGTGACACCAAAACATACCACATTGACACATGGATTATTTTGAACTGAAGGCAATCAAGGCCCAGCAGTTACTTCTCCCTTAACTACCTAAAATAATTTAGATTGGGGGTGGCTGTCTGGCTCAGAGAAAGACCTATTACCAGAGATAACTTGTATCTGAAAGACCTGTCTATATGGCAGGGCAAATATCTAATTACCAAACTTTGATTCTCTTACTGTCCTGTGAATTATCATCCTCCCCTTTGAAGCCCCAAGTCTCTCTGCTATTCTTAGTTCAGGATGGCCTATACGCCTCAACTGACCAACTTGCCCTTGAGTCTTATACTTTTGGGGCTCCTGTACTCCATAATTAAATTTTTCTCCTGTTTATCTGTCTTATGTCAGTTTTTAAATTTATTTTTATTTTTTTAAAGATTTTGTTTATTTATTTGACAGAGAGAGAGATCACAAGTAGGCAGAGAGGCAGGCAGAGAGAGAGAGGAAGGGAAGCAGGTTCCTGCTGAGCAGACAGCCTGATGCAGAACTCCATCCCAGGACCCTGAGATCATGACCTGAGCCAAAGGCAGAGGCTTCAATCCACTGAGCCACCCAGGCGCCCCTGTCTTATGTCAGTTTATTTATGAAACCAGCCAAAGAAACTAGAAGGGTAGGAATAAAATTTTTCCTCCCCTACACAGGCTTCCCTTTCATCTGGTCAGTTTCCAAAAGCAGGAGTGGTGTCAGCAAAGTTACGGCTTCATCCTCTCAGGCACTTGGTATAATCACGTTTAGAGAGTATCATTTCTTGCTCTGAGCCTCTTTAAAGGTGTTAATGTATCTTAGCTTTCTCTCGTTATATAACATAACCCATTCACTCATCCCCTTCCTCTCAGCTACTATTTTTCCTTCTTTTCGATTATACCCGAGCTTTTCCACCTTTGGAGGGGACATTAGGCTTTACCCCTCCAGTGCTCTAGATTGGAGGCAGCAATACTAGTCTAGTGAATGCCTCCCTTCAGTGACTCCTGTTCACACAGGGTAAGGTTACCTAGGCACATGGCCTGGTGGGCTAGCTCTACCCCTCAGCAATAGAGCCACATCCATTGTTAATCCATTTTTGCCAGACGGGGTGAAGTCAAATTCTGCTCCACTAGGCCCTTAGGAATCCCGACATAAAAGTGAAAAACACAGCTACATTTCTTGCTCAGGAATCATCCCTGCTTCCAGCCCTTCTACTTGCAGCCCTTGTCCTACCACTGCATCAAGTAGGGGGCGGGGGCAAGTTGAGGCCACAACCCCTTCCCCAGACCCACCAGAAAAACAGAGGAATCTATCCAGTGGGGGGGGGGGGGACACTCCTGTAGCCTCCTCGTGTTCGCGCTGAGTGCGAGCACACGCTTGTGAAGGACTGTAAGCCCGCCCACTTCATGCGTGTCCCCCCCCCTTGCCCCTCCCCACTTTTCGACAACCATTGTTTAATCGCCCCCTCCACTCTCTGTCTTACTAGTACTCTGAGGAGGATATCCCTGCCCAGTGCTGGCCATTATCAGCTCGAAATTCCTCGGTCTGAAGAAGTGTCAGTGGGCTGTCCAAAGAAGCACCCTGTCCTCAGTTCTGGTTCTTTCCCAGCGCTGGAGTGCCCACCCCTCCCGCGGGAGAAGCAAAGCAGGTCTAGAGTCAGTGGCTCCTGCTGTCAGGACCCACTCGTAGCCCTTTGGGCTGCCAGCATCAGGCTCCCTCACCAGCTCTTCCCACCAGGGAATCTGCCACAAAGCCACCTGTACTCTGTCTCCTTTGCTAACAGAACAGTTCTTTTTGACATTTTGTGCCTCCGAAGGTGCCAGAGGAACAGGTCTGGTACCAGCCCATCTCTGCATGGCTGCAGACCCCCAATGTCCACTCATCTCATGGATCCAGGTGGCCACCTCAGGGGAGTACATGGAGATGTCTGCTTGTTTATTCCAACCACCTTCCAAACCTGGAGCGGAGTTCTTCTGATGGGCGTTGACATGTCCTACTCTGACACACCCCTCATATTTCCACAGGGCCGCCGTACCTGGTCGGCTCAGTCAGCAAAGCACGGGACCCTTGATCTCAGGGTCATGAGTTTGAGATCCACTTCGGGTGTAGAGATTACTTAAAAAAATTTCTAGAGGGCTATGTCCTACATGGGCATCCCTTTAATAGGCCACATTCCCATTGCCTGCTTGCCGATCTTGTGGCCGGGCAATTGGCCACAGCCCATGAGTCCGTCAAAAGTCAAACATTTTATTTAACACAGCACTTGGCACATAGTAAGCACTCAAAGAATTATGTGTTGAGATGAAGACAATTTCTCTCCATAAATTGTGTGCTCCCCATGGTTAACCCCTGGCCTATCTCTCACTGCTTTCTCCCTCTGATGTATTTCTTTAAGATGTATTTATTAATGGTTAAAAAGATGTGGGGTGTGTATACACACACACACACACACACACACAAGAGAAACAAGAGAGAGGATCACAGGGGAAGGGAAGGAAAAATGAAACAAGATGAAACCAGAGAGGGAGACAAACCATAAGAAACTCTTAATCTCAGGAAGCAAACTGAGAGAGGAGTGGGGTGGGAAGGATGGGGTGGCTCGGTGGTGGACATTGGGGAGGGTATGTGCTAGAGGAGTGCTGTGAATTGTGTAAGACTGATGAGTCACAGAACTGTACCCCTATAACAAATAATACATTATATGTTAATAAATTAAATAAATAAATATATTTAAAAAAAAAAGTCAAACATACAGGCTTTCACCATGGTTCAATTCTTCCATCACTGCTAACAAAAGAACATGCAATTCAGACCACTGAGCTGATCAGTATTTAACCTTATTCAATCAGAGTGGTGGCCTTCCAAACAGGATGCTTTCCACTCATGCTGGGACTACCATCCACCAACCAAGAAGCTCGTTGTTGGTCAGGTGAGAGCTGTGGATAAGGCATTGTCCAAGTGACAATAGAATCCAGCAATTCCTCACACAGTTCCAGAATCAATCCAGGCAAGAGGGGCTCCCTGCTCTCCCTGTTTTCTCCCATGCCTAGGCAGCATGATCCTTATAAACTATTTCCATTTCATCATGGAATTCTTCTGGGCACCCCCATACCCATTAGGGCATTTCTTCAACACTATCCTAGACATTATGGGTATTTTATGGTTTGTTTGTTTGTTTTTTTCGATTTAATGAAGCTGTACTTTTCAAAATGTACGGTTGGTAGGATCTGTTCCTGTATCTTCATCAGCAGCTGGGGCATCTCCACCCTTGATGTTTCTGGTATAATTTACTTCAGCTCGGAGGTTTTGTTTTGTTTTGTTTTTAATTTTAATTCTGGGACATCTGTGTGGCTCAGTCGGTTAAGCATCTGCTTTCAGCTCAGGTCATGATTTCAGGGTCCTGGGATTGAGCCCCCCATCAGGCTCCCTGCTCAGTGGGGAGCCTCCTTCTCCTTCCCCTTGGCTGCCCCCTGCTTATTCTCTCTCTCTCTCTCTCAGAAAGATAAATTTAAAAAATTTTTTAAAGATTTTTATTTATTTATTTGACAGGGACAAAGAGAGATCACAAGTGGGCAGAGAGACAGGCAGAGAGAGAGGGGGAAGCAGGCTCCCTGCTGAGTAGAGAGCCCGATGTGGGGCTCGATCCTGAGACCTTGAGATCATGACCTGAGCCACCCAGGTGCCCCAATAAATAAAATCTTTTTAAAATGTTAATTCCAGTATGGTTAGCATATAGGATTTTATTAATTTCAGGTGCTCATCACGACCACTGCCATCCTTAATCCCCACCACCTATTTCACCCCCCCCATTACCTCCCCTCTGGTAACCATCTGTTTGTTCTCTATAGTTAAGAGTCTGATTCTTGGTTTCTCTCTCTCTCTCTTTCACCTGCTCTATTCCTTTGCTTGTTTGTTTTGTTTCTTAAATTCCACATGGGATTGAAATCATGTGGTATTTGTTTTTCTCTGACTGACTTATTTCACTTAACCTGACACTCTCTAGGATCATTCCTGTCACTTCAAATGGCAAGATTTCATTCTTTTTATGGCTGAATAATATTCCATTGTATATATACCACAACTTTTTAGTCCATTTGTCTATAAATGGACACATGGTGTACTTCCATAATTTGGTTATTATAAATAATGCTGTTATAAACATAGGGGTACATGTATCCCTTCAAATTAGTGTTTCTGTATATTTGGGGGGATTTAATATCCAGTAGTGCAGTTGCTGGATTGTAGGGTAGTTCTATTTTTTTTTTAAAGATTTATTTATTTATTTGACAGACAGACAGTACAAGTAGGTAGAGAGGCAGGCAGAGAGCGAGAGGGGGAAGCAGGCTCCCTGTTGAGCAGAGAGCCCCATGCGGGGCTCAATCCCAGGACCCTGGGATCATGACCTGAGCCGAAGGTAGCGGCTTTAACCACTGAGCCACCCAGGCGCCCCTGGGTAGTTCTATTTTTAACTTTCTGAGGAACCTCCATATTGTTTTCCAGAGTGGCTGCACCAGTTTGCCTTCCCACCAACAGGGCAAGAGGGCTCCTTTTTCTCCACATCCTCACCAACACCTGTTGTTCCTTACGTTTTTTATGTTAGCCATTCTGACAGGTATGCAGTGGTATCTCATGGCAGTTTGGATTTGTATTTCCCTTATCATGAGTGACGTTGAGCATCTTTTCATGTGTCTGTTGTCCATCTGGATGTCTTCTTTGTGGAAATGTCTATACATGTCTTCTGCCCATTTTTAAATCCAACTATTTGGGTTTTGGGTGTTGACTTATAAAAGTTCTTCATATATTTTGGATAGTAGCCCTTTATCAGTTATGTCATTTGCAAACCTCTTCTCCCATTCTGTAGGTTGCCTTTTAATTTTGTTGATTATTTCCTTTGCTGTGCAGAGGCTTTTTATTTTGATGTAGTCGAATAGTTTATTTTTGCTTTTATTTCCCTTGCCTCAGGAGTCCTGTCTAGAAAAGTGTTGCTACAGCTAATATCAGAGACATTACTGCCTGTGTTCTCTTCTAGGATTTTTATGGTTTCAGGTTTCACATTTAGTTATTTAATCTATTTTGAATTTATTTTTGTGTATGATGTAAGAAAGTAGTCCAGTTTTATCCTTTTGCATGTAACTGACTAGTTTCCCAACACAGTTTATGAAAGAGACTGTCTTTCTGCCATTGGATATTCTTTCCTGGTTTGTTGAAGATTAATTGACCACATAATTGGGGGCTCATTTCTGGGTTTTCTATTTTCTTCCATTGATCCATGTGTCTATTTTTGTGCCAGTACCCTATTGTTTTGATAACTACAGTTTTGTAATATAACTTGAAGTCTGGAGTTGTGATACCACCCAGGTTTGCTTTCCTTTTTTCAAAATTGCTTTGGCTATTTAGGGTCTTTTGTGGTTCCATACAAATGTTAGGATTGTTTATTTTAGTTCTGTGAAAAATGGTATTGGTATATTGATAGGGATTAGATTAAATGTTAGATTAAATTATTGCTTTGGGTACTATAGACATTTTAACAAAATTTGTTCTTCCAATTCATGAGCATAGAAAGTCTTTCCATTTCTTTGTGTTGTCTTAATTCCTTTCATCAGTGTTCTATAGCTTTTAGAGTACAGGTTTTTTTGCCTTTTTGGTTAAGTTCATTATTAGGTATCTTATTCTTTTTGGTGCATTTCTAAATGGGATTTTTTTTCTTAATTTCTCTTTTTGCTGTATCATTATTAGTATATAGGCATGCCATGGATTTTTGTATATTAATTTTGTAACCTATGACTTTACTGAATTCATTTATCAGTTCTAGTAGTCTTTTGATAGATTCTTTTGGGTCTTCTCTATATAGTATCATGTCATCTACAAATAATGAAAGTTTTACTTCTTCCTTATGAATTTGGATGCTTTCATTTCTTTTTCTTGTCTAATAGCTGTGACTAGGACTTCCAGTACTATGTTAAATAAAAGTGGTGAGAGTAGATATCGTTGTCTTGTTTCTGACCTTAAGCAAAAAGCGCTTACTTTTTCCCCATTGAATTTGATCGTTGTAATGGATTTTTCTTATGTAGCCTTTATTATGTTGAGGTATGTTCCCTCTAAACCTACTTTTTTGAGGGCTTTTATCATGAACTGGTGTTATAGTTTTTCAGATACTTTTTCTGTATCTACTGAAATGATCATATAGTTTTTATTCTTTCTCATTGATGTGATGTATCAGATTGATTGATTTGCAAATATTAAACCATACTTGAATCTCAGGAATAAATCCCACTTGATTGTGGTAAATCATCTTTTTTTTAAAGAAGATAGAAGTTTGTTGGGGCACCTGGGTGGCTCAGTCTTTAAGCATCTGCCTTCAGCTCAGATCATGATCCTGGGGTCCTGGAATTGAGCCCCACATCGGGCTCCCTGCTCAGTGAGAGGACTGCTTCTCTCTCTCCCACTCCCCTTGCTTCTGTTCCCTCTCTTGCTCTGTCTTTCTCTGTCAAATAAATAAATAAAACCTTAAAAAAAAAGATAGAAGTTTGTTGAATATACCACAAGGGAATGGCAGGCAGGACAATAAAGCAGAGACTGTCTGCCAGTGAATGACTTTTTAAAATATATTGTTAGAATCAGTTTGATAGTATTTTGTTGAGGATTTTTGCATCTATGTTTATGAGAGATGTTGGCTTATAGTTCTCTCTTTGTGTGTGTGTGTGTGTGTGTTTTAAATCTGGTTTTGGTAATAGGGTGATATTTGCCTCATAGAATAAATTTAAAGTTTTCCTTCCTTTTCTGTTTTTTTTTGTAATAGTTTGAAAAGAATAAGTATTAACTTTTTTTAAAATGTTTTGTAGAATTTGTCTGTGATCTGTCCCTGGATTTTTGTTTGTTGGGAGTTTTTTGGTTACTGATTCAACCTCCTTGCTGGTAATTGGTCTGTTCAAATTTTCTATTTCTTCCCATTTCAGTCTTGATAGGTTATATGTTTCTAGGAATTTATCCATTTCTTCTGGGCTGTCCAATTTGTTGGCATATAACTTTTTATAATATTATTTTACAACTGTTTTCTGTGGTGTTGGTTGTTATTTCTCCTCTTTCATCTGTGATTTTTTTATATTTGCGTCTTTCTTTTATGAGTCTGGCTAGAGGTTTGTCCATTTTTGTTGATATTTTCAAAGAACCAGCTCCTGGTTTCATTGATCTGTTCTATTGTTTTAAAGTTTCTATATCATTTGTTTTGCTCTAATCTTTTATTTCCTTCCTTCTGCTGGTTTGGGGTTTTGTTTGTCATTCTTTTTCTAGCTTCTTTAGGTATAAGGTTAGTTTGTTTATTTGAGCTTTTTCTTCTTTCTTGAGTAAAGAAGGCTAGGCCTTTCTTGCTATAAACTTCACCCTTAGAACTGCTTTTGCTGTGTCCCAAAGGTTTTGGACCATCATGTTTTAATTTTGGTTTGTTTCCATGTACTTTTGATTTCTTCTTTGATTTCTTGGTCGACCCATTCATTATTAGTAGCATGTAGTTGTGGTTGATTTCTAGTTTCATAGCTTTGTAGTCAGAAAAGAAGCATGATATGACTTTGATCTTTTTGAATTTGCTGAGACTAGTGCTCGCTTCAGCAGCACATGTACTAAAACTGAAGTTGCTGAGATTTGTTGTGACCTAATATGGGATCTTTCTGGAGAATGTTCCATGCGTACTTGAAAAGAATGTGTATTCTGCTGTTTTGGGATGGAATGATTTGAATATATCTGTGAAATCCCTCTGGTCCGTTGTGTAATAGCCATTGTTTCCTTGTTGATTTTGTTTGGATGTTCTGTTCATCGATGGAAGTGGTGTGTTAAAGTCCTCTACTGTTGTATTACTATAGATTAGTTTCTTTATGTTTGTTATGAACTACCTTATGTATGTGGATGCTCACATGTTGGGTGTATAAGTATTTATAATTGTCATATTTTCTTGTTGGATTTTCCCCTTTATTATTATATAGGGTCCTTCTTTGTCTCTTGTTACAGTCTCTGTTTTTGTTTTTTTAACATTCTTTCTCCTGATTCGCTTTTATTCTTTTAAAAAGAAGATTTTATTTGTTTGTTTGTTTATTTCAGAGAGAAGAGACAGACAGAGTGCATGGGCGTGAGGAGGGGGAGGAGCAGAGGGGGAGGAAGGGGAAAAAGTCTTGAGCAGACTCTGTGCTGAGCAGGGGGCCTGATATGGAGCTCAGTCTCATGACCCTGAGATCATGATCTGAGCCAAAACCAAGTGTCAGATGTTTAACCGACTGAGCCACCCAGGTGCCCCCAGTGTTTATTTTAAAGTCTATTTTTTCTGAAATAAGTATTGCTACTCTAGCTTTGTTTTGACATCCATTTGCAAGATAGGTGTTTCTCCACTCTCTCACTTTTAATCTGCCAGTGTCTTTAGGTCTAAAAGGAGTCACTTGTACACAGCACATACATAGGTCTTTCCTTTTTAATCCATTCTGTGACCCTGTGTTTTTTAAAGTAGGCTGCATGCCCAGCATGGAGTCTAATGCAGGGCCTGAACTCATGACCCTGAGATCAAGACCTGAGCTGAGATCAAGAGTTGGATGCTTGGGGTGCCTGGGTGGTTCAGTTGGCTAAGCGTCTAACTTCAGCTCAGGCCATGATCCCAAGGTCCTGGGATCAAGCCCCACATGGGGTGGGGGAGGGTCCCTGCATAGCGGGGAGCCTGCTTCTCCCTCTCCCTCTGCTACTCCCCTGCT
This sequence comes from Mustela nigripes, assembly GCF_022355385.1. NCBI lineage: Eukaryota > Metazoa > Chordata > Mammalia > Carnivora > Mustelidae > Mustela > Mustela nigripes. Next base: position 82,989,010 of record NC_081575.1, on the reverse strand, counting down.
CATGCTCTCTCTCAAATAAATAAATAAAATACTTAGGAAAAAAAAAAAAAACAGTTGGAGGCTTAACTGACTGAGCCACCCAGGCACCCCACACCCTATGTCTTTTGATTGAAATGTTCAGTCCATTTACATTCAAAGTAAATTATTATTATTATTTTTAAAAGATTTTATGTATTTATTTGACAGAGAGAGCACAAGCAAGGGGAGTGGCAGGCAGAGGTAAAAGGAGAAGCATGATCCCCACTGAGCAGGGAGCTGGATGCGGGGGCTGAATCCCAGGACTAGGGGAATATAACCTGAGCCAAAGGCAGACGCCTAACTGACTGAGCCACTCAGTCAGTCCCTAAGTAATTATTGATAGTATTTATAATTATTTTGTTACTTGTTTTGTGGTTGTTTGTCTCTGATCCTTTCTTCTCTTTCTCTGTTTCATGGTTTGCTGGTTTTCTTTAGTGATACACTTGGATGCCTTTCTCTTTTCTTTTTCTATGTCTATTGGTGGTTTCTGATTTGCGGTTACTATTAGGTTTTTATATAACATCTTCTTCATATAGCAGTCTCTGTTAAGTTGATGGTTGCTTAGGTTTGAGCTTGATTTTTGAAACCAGTTTAATAAGTCCTTTCCTAAGAGCCCCTGAAGGGCTGCCCGGGTCTGGGAACCCTGACTGAACCTTCAGTGTCTCCGAGACAACAGCTGGGGTTATAAATGTATAGTTGGGAACTTTCTTGCAGAGTTTGTCATATGTTGTTTTGTCAAAGAAGTCTAGGTTATTGAACTTGTTCTGGACTTTGCCTTTGGGCCACTTCCTTTAGGCCTGGATTTGTTCACCAGGTCTTTGTCTTTCGTGGCCTACTTTCTGGCATTAAGATCACTTTATGTCCTTCAGTCGCAGAGATAGCTTCAATTAATAATGTCTCATAGGAAGGTATTAAGTGCCTTCCAGTGCAAATTCTCTAGTTCAAAGTCCTCAGAGTAGTTGCTGGGAGGCGTTCACTGGTTTTTGCCGTAAGGCCCAATCTAAGCTCCCTGTTTGTCCCTATCAGCGCTTGAGGACTAAGAAAGAATTCCCCGGACTAAGAATAAGAAAGAATTCCCCGAGAACTTAAACAAAAAGGCATTTATTTGAGCAATTAGACTTGCAATTCAGGAGATACAGATTCAGGTAGAAATCTAAGTTATGTTCCAAGGAAAACAAAGGAAGGGGCAAAAGCCTTACAGTGTAGCTCTCTTTCAGGTCCCCCAGGGAAAACGGGGCCCGAAACTAGGTTAACTGGGATTCCTTGGGTTCATACGCACAGGAGGGATTGACAATTGTTAAATCATTTTGGTTCCTTTCAAAGTGAAGTTGGGGATGACTGGGGGACAGGGGCAGGAGGGGGCCCATGGTGAAAAGTTAAGCCCAGGCTGAGGGCTTGCAGCTGGCTGAAAAGTTCAAAAAAAGTTCATGGCTTCTTCAATGAGTATGTGCATAAATTCCTCCTCCCTGATGGCCTCCTGACCCTATTTTTAAAAGAGACTCTTATCTAGGCTGGCTCGCTCTATTCTGAAATCTCTTACACGCTCCAGCTCCCGTGCTGCACCATGGGCTCCAGCAATCTTACTGATTCCCATTGAGCATGTCCAATTAACATTGCTTTGAAGGGCAGGCTTCCACGCCTTCTGGGTCATGCTGTTGGGCAGAGGAAACATTCCCCAGTCAGTTACAGTGTCCATCTCCACAATACAATTAGATTAAAAAAAAAAATGCAACCACTTCACATAAAGCCTCTTCAAACACAGCAATTCCCCTACAAACTTTCACCTTAATTTTATCAGCCCTTAGGTAGGGGTGGAAAAGTTCTCCCTTCTCCCCTTCTTGCTTCTTTGGCTGGTCTGATAACTAAATTAATACAAGACCAATCAAGAGGAGAAAAACACAAGTTTAATCACGTGTATACCTCCCTAATACATGGGACAGACCAGGAAAACTGAGTAACTCCCTGCACCCCCCCCCCAAAAGATCAAAGCCATCCCTTTAAATACCACCTTCAGCTAAAGACAAAAGAAACAGAGCACAGGATACTTTGGTATATCTTTTTTTAAAAAAGATTTTATTTATTTAACAGAGAGAGAGAGAGAGAGAGATCAATCACAAGCAGGCAGAGAGGCAGGGGAGCAGGCTCCCTGCTGAGCAGAGAGCCCGATGTGGGGTAGATCCTGGGACTTTGAGATCATGATCTGAGCTGAAGGCAGAGGCTTAACCCTCTGAGCCACCTAGGCGCCCCTGGCATAGGGTTCTTATGCAGAGTTAAGTCACCGTCTTCTCTGTGGATAAGAATTTCTAGAGATTGAGGGGCACCCTGCTCAGCGGGAAGCCTGCTTCTCCCCTCCCTCTCCCCCTGCTTTTGTTACCTCTCTAGCTGTCAAATAAATAAATAAAATTTAAAAAAAAAAAAGAATTTCTAGAGATTGAGTCATAACCCTCTTCCTGGTAAGGTAACAAAGACTCTTTTGCAAATGGATATTTCTCTTATACATGTAAATGTCTCTTACCAAATGTAACCTCTATTCAATTTTCAGAGTTTCACCTGTGTCTGCTGTTTCTTGAAAGTAAGCTTCTTAAAATAATCCCCAAGCCAAAGAAGCATATTTTGGGGTGGAAAAGCATGCTCCCCTTGGCTTGCATTTCTAACCGTAGCCTCCATTAAGACTTCATCGGCAGGTTTTGGTACTACAGCTCTGTATCTATAAGGCTTCTGTTTTAAGGAGTCCTAGAAACTTCTCCATCCCCCTACCATTTTTTCTACTCTGATGCTAAAGGCCTTTGGCTCCTCAGAGACAGACCCAGCCACGGGGCTCTGGTCCTTTTGTCAACTTTTTTTTTTTTATATGTTATTTTTTCATTAATCTCTATGCCCAACGTGGGGCTGGCGCTCACAAACCCCAGATTTAGTCGCAGGCTCCAGTGACCAAGCCAGCCCCAGGGCTTTTGTCAACTTTTAACTCGATTAATTTGCCTAACCATTGATCCATGGGATTGCTGGTCGGGTTTCTTATAGGAATCTCTACCTCCTGACTTTTCAAATTGCTTCTAACTGGGGTAAATAAAGCAGAATTGTTTGAGGCCCTTTGATATTGGGATACTTGCAGTAGTGGTGGTGGGGTCCCTTCTGGCCACCCAACCCTTGGTAATAGCTTTGGTATTGCTACCTTCGGTAGTGCTGTATTAAAACCTCTGCTTTAACCCCCTCAATGTCTGTTTCATTCATCCCATCTCTTACTAACCATCTAAAGATTTCCGCCCTGCTGGGACAAATCCCGTGACTCTCCCCCGTTTTGCTCCTAAATTATTTGCTTTCTTTACCCCACTTCTAAACAACTGTTAAAAACTTTTCCACCTGGTGGGGGAAGAGTCCTCGGATTGTGCCCTCGGAATTCCCCCCCCCCCCATTCACTTGTTAATGACCCTAATGTTCATTAGCATCTGTAAGACCCGGGAGGGGAAGCTGAGACTCCAAATTCAATAAGGCTTCCGGAGCTGTTTTTAAGTTCTGCCACAATAAGGTTGTCTGCGGTGCCCCGTGAAAGGGGGCCCCTTAATCACAGCATTTATCTTGACCTGGGGAGTGAGCTGCGAGTCCTGGATCAAACCAGACATGCTCTTCCGCTCAGCAGCACTCAAAGACCACGGACGCAGCTCCTAAGGAAATGATTCTCATAATTCATTTTGGTAAAGGCTCTTCTGGAAGCTGAGGGCACCCCAATCTACAAAAGGAAACAACCCCCTCTCCCTCCGATCCTCTCCCGCCAGTTTCAATCATTTCCCGGCTTTGCCCATCCCCCACCTGGGTTTTTTACCTTGGGGGCGGCTTTGATGCCGGGGGCTGAAGCTTAGACTGAAATCTGAGCTTGGGCTAGCAACAGAGCCGGAGCCGGCATTCTCTCTGACTTTTTGTTTAGCTATTACAGATGACAATAACCAAGGGATTGAAGATTTGGCCTTTTATTACTTCGTTTTCTTCTTAGCTTCTCATTCTTTCCTTATGCATTCAGTGAACCAACCGCCTGCGAGTTGGATGCATTTTTAAATTTCATTGGTAATTTTTATCTTTAGTAACTGAGCACCGCATAGCTTCGGCTCTAAACCTTAAGTGACCACGTGGCCACCCCAGAATCAAACCTGCCTCACCCCCACCCCCACCCCCTTATCCTTCCCTCTCCAAACCACTTGTTTCCAGTAGCCAAGGGCCATTCTTAGCAAATCCCACGTATCTGGTACCAAACTACGTAGGGTTCCTGGTAGGGTTCCTGGACCCAATTCCAATGCGGGGCGGGGGTGGGCTTCTGACACCACTGCGGGCAATTCTGATTCCGTTTACCCGGAGGTGGCCCCAGGCTCTGCAGATTAAGGGTTCAGTCCTACAAGACCCCCCCCCCCCCACGCCCCAGCCTGCCACAGACACACTTCAGATGGCAGTCACAGGCTCAGATTACCTGTACTTCTGACCATCTGGCTACAAACCGGAGATTCTCACGACCCCTCCTTAGGCTCCATTAATTTGCTACAGCAGGTCACATAACTCGGGAACATTTTTGTTACTAGAGTACCAGCGTTAAAAAGAAAGCCACCGGCCCCAAATTGTATCCCATAGGGTTACGACCCCAAGTCAGTAAACCAAGACTTAATACCTAACCCTAACTGCAGTTTCAACCCCCTGGTAATGTAACCTTTAACCAGTCAACCTGGGAATTTCCTGGTGAGCAATAGGAAATTTACTGAGAGACTCCTTCCATTCCACCCCCCGCCCAAGGCAGGTGACCTTGCCTGAAACCATGGGGTCTTTGCTAATAATTTCCTTTTTCCCACTGCCTCTTCTATCTTTAAAGACTTTTCCGTTTCTGTAATCCCTCGGACTTGCTAGACGGTAGATGGGTTGCTGTCCAATTCAGGAGTCAATAAAGCCAATTAGATCTTCAAAATGTACTTGGTTGAATTTTTTTAAATTTTTGTTATTTTTTAAAGATTTTATTTATTTGTTTGAGAGAAAGAGAGAACGAGCTGAGAGAGGGCAGAGGGAGAGGGAGAAACAGGCTCCCCGCTGAGCAGGAAGCCCAAAGCCACAGCAGGGCTCCATCCCAGGATCCTGGGATCATGACTGGAGCCGAAGGCAGACGCTTAACTGACTGAGCCACCCACACGCCCCTTTGTTGTCATTTTTACTGAGAGCTTTTGTTTTTTTAACTTAAAAATTAGGATATAGTTGACATATAACATTGTGTACGTTTAAGGTGGATAATGTGTTGATTTGATACATTTATATGTCGGGGACCGCCTCCGGCCAGGAAAGTCCCCACCATTACAAGATGGCGCTTGGCTCACTGCCAGCAAAATATGCTGCAAGTATACAACAAACTTTCTGGTGAAGCCCGCCTAAAGGAGGACATAGTCATTGGCTGTTTCAAATTTAATCAGCATAGTAACAGGACTCTCATTGGCTCTCCCCATTGCTTGGCCCCTTATTGGTCACCCTGCCGCATATAAGCTAAGGAAGTTGACGAAATAAACCGGAAATGAAGCATTAACACCGAATCAGGCTTCTTGTCTTCCTTGCCGGCCGAGGGTGACATTTATATATTACAGTATGATCACTCCTGTAACATTAGCTAATACCTCCATCGTGTCGCAGTTACCCTTTCTTTTTTTATGGTGAGAACATTTAAGATCTACTCTCCTAGCAGTATTCAAGGATATTGATGTCGGGAGCAGGGGCAAAAGAAAAAAAATAAATTTCCTTACTGCTTACAGCCCACTGACAAGTTCTTGAGACAGGCAGAGCAACCTTCCCCTAGCTTAATACTTAGCTAAGGGCAAAAGCCACCTTTGCATCATCCCAACCCCCCAGGATCCTGTAAATCTCCTTAACAGAAAAATTCCTTTGGAAACTTCCTTTATCTCTACCCCCTAAGACGTATCTTAGCAGTCATCCTCCAAGCATAGGCTTGCCGATATCCATCTGAAGGGTCTCATGACTAAGGTTGAACTAGACGGTAGTAAATGACCTTATCTTCAACAGCGGCCCCTCAAGGTCCAGCAAACCTTGCTTCCAAATTCCTTAGAGACTTACATTATCCCTAACTCCCTCCCAACTTGAAAGTGTATAATCAGCCACTTCTCACAACCCCAGTGCAGCTCTTTCTGCCCATGGGGCCTGTCACCATGCTTTAATAAAACCACCTTTTTGCACGGAAGACATCTCAAGAATTCTTGCTTGACCTTTCACTCCTGAATCCCCGAATTTTCACATCAGATATGATACCCTTAGCTATATTCATCACGCTGTGCGTTAGATACCCAGAACTTATTTATCTAAGAGTTGCAGGTTTGTCCCCTTAAACAACATCTCCCCAACTCCCTCACCCAATCTGCTGTCATTTAAATGGGTGTTCCCCTAGAGCTAATGCTTTGTTTCTCTCTGGTTGCTTTCAACGTATTTTCATTGTCTTTAGTTTTCAAAAGCTTAATTATGATATATCTTGATGTGAATTTGGGGTGGGTTTATCCCACTGAGATTGCCTCAGCTCCTTGGATCTGTAGGTTTGTGTCTTTTGACAGATTTGGAATATTTCGGCAGTTATTCAAGTGTTCTTTTGGCCTCGCTTTTTGTCACCTTTCTGGAACATCTACGATATGAATGCTAGGTGCTTTTTTTAAAAAAAGATTTTATTTATTTATTTGCTAGAGAGAGAGAGCGCGAGCGCACGCGCGCGCAAACACAGGCAGACAGAGTGGCAGGCAGAGGAAGAGGGGGAAGCAGGCTCCCTGCCGAGCAAGGACACTGGGATCATGACTGGAGCCAAAGGCAGCTGCTTAACCCACTGAGCCACCCAGGCATCCCGAATGCTAGGTGTTTTGTTACTGTTTCTCACTTCAGCATTTCCTTCCTTTCTTCCTTCCTTCCTTTCTTTCTCTCTCTCTTTCTTTCTTCCTTTCTTCTTTTAATTGACAGAGAGAGAGAGAGAATGAGAGAGAACACAAGTAGGAGGAGTGAGAGAGGGAGAAGCAGTCTTCTCACTTAGCAGGAAGCACAATGCGGGATCATGACCTGAGCTGAAGGCAGATGCTTAAGAACTGAGTCACCCTGGTCCCCCATCTGTTCAATATTTTCAATCAGTTTTCTCTCTGTTGTTCAGATTGGGTTAATTCTATTGATTAGTTTTCAAATTTAATGATTCTATATTCTGTCATCTCCACTCTACTATTGAGGCCATGGTGGTGGGGAGCGGGGCGGGGGGAGGACGACAGGCCCCAAAATGGAGTCACCTGTGCTAAACTCATATCACCAAATAGAGACTTAGTTCCTAACCTAACTGCAGTTTCAGTCTCTCCCAGGAATGTAATATAAACCAGTCAGCTAGAATTTCCTGGTCAGCACTAATGAGGTAATTACTTGTAGACCTCCGTCACCCCTCAAAGGAAGGTGACCTTGTCTGAAACAATTCACTCCTTGCTAGTAACTTCCTTGTTCTGCCTTCTTCTACCTATAAAAATCTAATGTTTTGTACAGCTCCTCAGAGCTGTTTTTTATTGCATAGATGGGATACTGCTAGATTCATTAATGATTGAATAAAGCCAATTAGAGGTTTAAAGGTACTCAGTTCAATTTTGTTCTTTAAAAAGCCCATCTAGTGATATTTTTATTTCTTTTATTGCATTTTTCAGTTCTATAATTGCCATTGGGTTTAAAACAACAACTTCTATTTCTTTGCTGAGATTTTTCTTGTTTTTTCGTTTGTTCCATGAGAATTTGCAGATTTTATAACTGTTGAAACATTTTGATGATGGCGGCTTTAAAATCCTCAGCAGATAATTGGAACATCTGGATCATCTCCGTGTTGGCACCAGGTTTTCTTTTCCCATTCAAGTTGTGATTTTCTTTGTTCTTGGAATGAAGGAGAATTTTCTATTGTATCCCAGGCATTTGTCTATGATGTTAGGAGACTCTGCATCTTATTAAAATCTTTTATTACCCTGTTTAGGTTTAGGATGTGGGCTTTGACCTAGTTTTTGTGCTGTAGTTATAATAGAAGTTCTTTTTAAAAATTTTTATTAATTTATTTGTCAGAGGGAAAAAGCACAAACAGGGGGAGCAGCAGGCAGAAGGAGAAGCAGGCTCCTCACTGAGCAGGGAGCCCCATGCAGGACTTGATCCCACAACCCTGGGATCATGACCTGAGCCAAAGGCAGATGCTTAACTGATTGAGCCTCCCAGACATCCCCCATCCCCCAATGGAAGTTTAATTTTCAGAAAGTTTGTGGTGTAATTTTCATCTGCTTGGTCTATCTGGTATCTCTGGGGCTTCCATTTGTCTCTGTTGGTTCTGCCTGAGGGGGTGGAAAAGATTTCTACAGGCCAGACTTCTGGGGTCTCTCAGTGGTAGAGGGATGTGATGAGCTCCCCTGATCACTACTTCATGGCTGCCCAGGTGTCTCTGTGCAGGGAAGGGGAATCTTTGGCCCGCACATTCAAAGTGGCATCTTGAGGCATGATGCTTGTTGTGGCTGAGCCCCTTGTGCTGCTTCTGCCTGCTTGCCCCAGTACCCCTGGTAATGTGGAGGATTTTCCAAGTCTGGTTGCCTGGTTGGGTTCTTTTTGCTGATTTCATGCACTTGCCTTGTGCCTCCTATTGCAGGAAGGGAATCTCAGGTCTTGGGGGCTTTCAAGGGAAGGGGAGTTTTCCAGGCCTGGTGTCTTGCTGTGGCTGCCTCCCTCTTACAGCTTCCCCCTGCTTGCTGCAGTGTTGGTGGGGGAGGGCAGTCTGGGGCCCAATGGAGAAAGAGAGAACTTCTCATGGCCGCTTATTGTAAGAAGGCTCCCAGTCCATCCCCTTGTGGTTACTGGGTTTGCCTCATGTTGTCAGAGGGTCTTCCATTTGAACCTCCTTGAGCTGCCTCGTGTTCCTAGGTTGGGTGTTAGAAAATGCCCGGCCTGAGTTCCCTTCTCCTGGGATGGAGGATGGAATGTAAGATACCCTGAAGTTGTACTGTTCCTCCAGTCCTGGGATCCCAAATGAATTCACCTTCTTGGGAGCCTGGTGGTTCAGTCAGTTAAGCATCTGCCTTCGGATCAGGTCATGATCTCAGGGTCCCAGGATCACACCCTGCATCTGGCTCCCTGCTCAGTGGGGAGCCTGCTTTTCCTTCTATGCTATCTCTCTCTGACGAATAAATAAATAAGATCTTTTAAAAAACAAACTCACTTTAATTTTTTTTTTTTTTACCACCCTTCATAGTTTTCTCTTGATGCTCTCCTGTTTCGTTTCTAGGGTTGATAGTTGCGCTTAGCAGGAGGGAGCAGTGAGAAACGGGTCTCTGCTATCCTGTTGTGACTGGAAAACTCTATTTTTTAACCATTAACACCTCTCAGGGCTGACCTCAGACCCAGGCTTCTGTTCATTCTTCCACCATCCTTGCTACATTGGTCTGTCCTTGAAGGTGGGCTTCTGTCAACAATCCATCACCGTTTCCCATCTTTTATATATCTTCAACCCTGGCTTCTGTGAACTCTTCTACCATCCACGCCTACCTGGTCCACAACTCAAAACCATTCGTCTATAACTCGACCACCATCAGTGGCATATTGTCTAGAATTATGCCATTTGATATGGTAGACACCAGCCACATGTGGTTATGGAATACTTGAAATGAAACTAGTGAGATTGAGAATTGAATTTTAAATGTTATTTATTTGAATTAACTAAACATTTATTTTATTTTTTAAAAAGATTTTATTTATTTGACACAGAGAGAGAGATCACAAGTAGAACAGCAGGCAATGAGAGAGAGAGAAGCAGGCTTCCTGCTGAGCAGAGAGCCCCATGCTGGACTCCATCCCAGGACCCTGAGATCATGACCTGAGCTGAAGGCAGAGGCTTAACCCACTAAACCACAGGCACCCTTAACTAAACATTTAGTTTAGTGGCTCAGTGGGTTAAGCCTCTGCCTTCAGCTTAGGTCATGGTCCCAGGGTCCTGGGATCAAGCCCTGAGTTAGGCTCTCTGCTCCGCGGGGAGCCTGCTTCCCCCTCTCTTTCTGCCTGCCTCTCTGCCTACTTGTGATCTCTCTCTCTGTCAAATGGATAAATAAAATCTTTTAAAATTAAAATAAAATAGATACTCAATTCAGTTATCAGAAAACTTTTCAAGTATGTTTGGACGAATTTGTGAATATTAATCTGTGTTTTCAAATTTAAATGTTATGAAATCTAAATACAAATCAAGTATTTCTGGTGGAAATTTAGTATTCAAACTGAGGCATATTGTTAAGTATAAAATACACATCTGATTTCGCAGACTTATTTGCAACAAAAAGGATGCCAAATATCTCATCAGCAATTTAAAAAACTGATTACAAGTCGAAATGATGTTTTGGATATGTAGTTTAAATAAAATACATCATGACATTTCATTTGTTTCTTTTCTTCCTAATGTGTCACCTGTCTGCAGCCCCTCATGCTGTTTCCTCCTCCCCTCCCACTTGAGTTGGACATGGAGGCTTGTTGTTTTTCATCAAAGCAATTTAGATTCTCCAGGCAACAGGGAAAGGCTTCATTCTTATGGATATAATTTGGTACAGCAAAGTTATTTCTGCATAGTGACAGGGATGTTCACATTTCATTGGCCAGGGAAACTAAAGCCCGCCTCCTCCGCAGAGTCATTGGCCAGCTGCGTCCTCTGTCCAGAGCAGCTCCAGGCTTTACCCCTCACACAGCATCAGGTATCTACACCCCCTCAGACGGGCCCTGCCCCCTCCCTGCATTGGACAATAGGGACTTCTGGTTTACAGACCTAGCAGCCTTATTTGAGTGGAGAGGCCAGAGCCTCCTATGCTCAGCCATTCCCTAACTGTGCCTTCAATCTACAGCTTCTCTGGTGTCCCTTTGGCTGGCTCATTTCTCAAGGCGTTGGTACTCAGCACATAGCAACAGGAGCTTCTCCTTAGTAACAGGCTGCAGCTTCAGCTCATTGGCCACCAGGAACTAGACCCCACCTCTCTTACACAGCCATTGGCCAGCTGTACCATTTATCTACAACCCACAGACTTGGTCTAGATTCAAATTGCTGGCTTCTGTTAACTCTTCCACCACCACTGCTCATCCAGCTGGCCCTTGAACTCGGTCATTTGTGATCTAATCCACCACCAAAGACCTTCTTGTCAAAATCTAAACTCTGGACCCCTTTTAACATTTCTACCTCCTCTGGACCAATTTCTAACCCCATCTAATATTGTTCTGGTCTGATTTAGAGCTCTGATAACTTTCAACCATTAGTGCTTTTCTGACATGGTTTAGCACTCAGCCTTCAATTAATTATTCCTACATCAATGCCCCTTTGATCCGAAGCTTCAATGCAGGTCTGTTAAATACTCCACCATCAGTGTATACCAGGACTGATCTCAAACGTGACCTCTGAACCCTTCCAACATTAATGACCTTGAAAAAGCCTACCTCATAAAGACCACCAGGGGCCCATCCATAGTCTGACATTAATGGGCCTGTTAACTTGCTGCAGCAAGGGAGACCACACACCATAAGGACTGTGAGGGAATCTCACCTAGGGCAGACAACTTGTTCAAGTTTGTCTGGGACTTTCCTGGTTTTAGCATTGATTGTCCCTTGGCCCAGTAAATCCCTCAGTTTTAGGCAAGCAAGGATGGTTGATCACCTTAGACTTTGCAAACAAAGGAGGAAATGGGATTACTATAGGGTTTTGGGAAAGAGTTGAGTTAAGTTAAACCTTAAATGAGGGACACCTGGGTGGTCAGCTCAGGTCATGATTTGGGGTCCTGGAGTCAAGCCCCACTTCAGGTTCTCTGTTCGGCAGGGAAGCCTGCTTTGTCCTCTGCCCACCACTAAACCTGCTTGTGCCTGTACACTCTCCCTCTGACAAATAAGTAAATAAAACCTTAAAAAAAATTTCAGTGAAGCAGGGTTTTGATTAGCCCAAAGCAAAGCAAGTTGGTATATAAAAGAGTCAATATTAAGTCTGGACTGTGAAATGGATTCAGGGGCCTTTTTATCTGGAAACACTCAAGTAAAAATATATATGACATGTTCACTCCAGATGCCCCTTATTTGAGCCTCTGAAGCTAGGCTGGAAATTGAAGTTGCTCCTCTATGTCAAAGTGACTTGGATCCTCCAGGCAGAGTAGGATGTTTTATTCTTATTGATATAATTTCAAATAGCAAAGTTTCTGATAGTCTATGATTTTAGAGAAGTTTTCTTAGCAGGACCAGGACTAGGGTGAGTCACCTCCAAAAGCAAAATTTAAGGGGGCATGAAAAAAACTCAGTAATCAAGATAAATATCATTCAGTGTAATGTTTTCTTTTTAAAAATTTAATTAATTAATTAGAGAGAGCACAAACAGGGGAAGCGGCAGGCAGAGGGAGAAGGAGAAGCAGGTTCTCTGCTGAGCAAAGAGCCCAGTATAGGGTTTGATCCCAGACCCTGGGATCATAACCTGCTTAACTGACTGAGCCAGCCAGGTGCACCAGTGCAGTGTTTTCAAAAGTCAAAATTAATGCAAAAATCCATGATGAACAAAATACCAAAACTTTAAATGCTTATATTGTTATCTATTGCTGCACAACCAATTACTCTTAAACGTAAAGGTTTAAACAACAAACATTTATTATTTCACAGTGTCTGTGGGGTTAAGAACTTGGGAGAGGCTTGGGTTCAAGATTCTGTTTCAGGGTCTCTAACTGAGGTTATAGTTAAAGTTGTTGCCTGGGGCTGTAGTCCTTGAGGCTGGAGTCTGGCTCATTCATATGACTATAGGCTAGAGGCCTCAGTTCCTCACTGGTTATTGGTAGGTGTGCTTGGCATATGGGCCTCTCCAAAGGCTGCCTGCCTTAGTGTCATTATGACACAGCGGCTGGTTTCTCCCAGAATGAGTGATATGAGGGATGAAGAGATACAGAGAGAGAAAGAGTGAGAGGACACATAGAAGCCTCAGTCTTTTATAGTCTGTTCTCTGAGGTGACAAACCATCACTTCTGACTTGGAACCCTGGGCCTCCATTAACAATTCCCTGTCTCTACCTTAGGAAAATATGAACTTTCAACATCATCAATCTCCCTGGTTTGATCTAAAAACATCTGTTAATGACTTTGCCAGAAATCACCCTCTTGTTTTACTGACCATAAGCCCAGCCTCAGGAGCAATCTTCTACCATGAATGAACTTGTACTTTTGATGGTCCTCAGGTCCAGTTCTTGAACTTGGGCCTCTGTTATTCTTCAGACATAATTTCCTCTCAGGTTTGTGCTGGAACCCAGTCATCTGAGACCTATGTCTGTTTTGGAGGTCTAATCCAAAGGACATTGATGGTAGAAAAGTCAACCTTGGTCTAATAGTTGAGATACAGACCAGAGAGGTATTGATAGTGGAAAATTAACAAATGCCTACTTTCAGTCTATAAAAAAGGGGCACATATGGTAAATGAGTTAACAGCATCTTGGATTCATGGTCAAAATACAGAGATACTAATGATGAAATGATTAATAGAGCACATGAATTTAGATCAAGAGTGCAACAAGGTGTTGGTAGAGTTGAAAAAGATCCAGGTTTGAGTTCAGCCCAGGAGGCATTGATGGTAGAAGTTAGCACAGTCCAGGATCAGAGATGTTGCCCAAAAGTCATGACAAGAATATTTTGGAAATTTCTGTAGAAGTGTGTGTGCTACAATAATATTCTTACATTTGCTACTCTTTCTTCCACTCAGTTCACAAATACTGAGAGGGTGACATAATTCTCCCGATTGTTGTGCTGACACCCAGGCAGAGGGTCTGAATGTTCCTAGGGGACCCAGCAATCCATGCCCAAGCTTAGCTAGGGCCTACCTGTTGTGTCTGAAATGCCTTCAACAGACAAGAGCCTTCTACCTCTTGTCAGAGAAGGCCTGCAGGAAGGGTATATGTAGGAGTAGGTTTTGAAGAATGTTTAGATTAGGAGTTCGGAGGTGAAGAACACGTAGAATTCTCTCTTCTCTCCCAAGAGTACATAGTAGCTCCTAAAGTCCCATGTAAGAGAGATTACGAGGCTGCAAACTGGTTGACAGGAGGAGTTAGGGGCATGTTTCCGAGATGTATTTTCGGGGACAGTATGCTTACTATGTTTTTAAAATATTTTTCTATTGGCTATTTGCTTAAAAATATTAGTTGTCTATATCAAAGGTTATTATTATTATTACTTCTAGCCACTATCATTTTAGTGGGCGTAATGGCAGTAATGGAGACTGAGGGGGTTTCAATTCCCTTCTACACCAATTCCAGCACATCAAAATAATGTATCACTATGACTCCTCCCCACTCTTCTCCAGTGGTATCACCCAGGAGGGGATCAACAATAACCTAACTTTCCCCACCTCCTGCCAGGAGTATCTCCAAGGAGAGAACTGTACCACACCGACTCCTTCCCTCTTCTGCCCAGTGGTATCAGCCGGGGGGGGGGGGGGGGGAATGTACCATTCTAATTTCTCCTTTCCTCCGAGTGACATCTTCCCGGAGGAAACTAATCCTGTTCTTTCCCCTCTCTCCAGTGGTGTCTCCCTTAGAGATAAGGTCACATCTCCCCTGCCCCCGGCGCCTCCGCTTCTGTAAACTTTGCACAGACCTACAGAACCCAGTTCCAAAGACCAACTTCTCCCGGACGCTTGCACTGAACAACGCCCCCCGCCCCCGCCTTCGGTGGAACAGCCCACTGTACGGAATGGGCGCTAAGATGGCGGCCTCCGTGGAGGAAAGCCTCGGCACAGCCATGTTCCTCGCCCAACAACGCCACTCATGGACAGAATCCCTGCAGATCCGTAACTGCACCTTGCTCAGAGTGAGTAGACCACACAGCATCACAGCCATTCCGATGTGTGCGAGACCAACACCACAGAAGGGGCACTGTCAGGGGTGAGGACAGGAAACGGAAGTGGCTCTCAGAGGACGTTTAAGTCTTGTTGGCGCGCGGCGCTAAAGCGAGTGCACGAGGTTTTAAGGCGTGACAGTCATCAGTGATTTTGAGGTGATGGCTTTGTTGGCTTTTGGGAATGACGAATTGTCAGTTTGTAAGGTCCATTGGTGGGGAGTTGCAGAATCTGGTGAATGGGAATCTGTGCAGGTCAGGGATGGGGGTTTCTGGGATAGTCAATTTTTAGATTCCTTGCTGCGTCTTGTTGTCAAATCTTAGTAGAGTGTGTTTAGGTTTTTTCCTTATCAATCTCCCCAGAGGCGTGCGAATCTTACTAGTCTTTCCAAAGAACCAACTTTTGGCCTTGTCGATCCTCTCTGATGTACCTTTGTTTTCTATTTCTGTAATTTCTGCGCTTATCTGTACCACTTTCTCTTTAACTTCTTAAATTGAATATTAATTCATTAATGTTCAGCCTTTCTTCTTTGTTAAAAACCATTTAGAACATGAATTTCTCTTTAAGAATCTCTTCAGCTGCATTCCACAAAATTTTACATACACCATCTTATTATTACTGAGATTTGTGTTTCTTTTTTATTATTTATATTACCTTAATAAAATGCATTTTGGAAGGGTTGACATTTTTATTACATCTTATCCAAGGATATGGTATATCTGTGTGACTGTTTTATATTTGTTAATTTTTTTTAATTGTAGAAGTCCAACTCCTTAAATATATTTTGTGTATTTCTTGCTGTCATTAGTGATGGGTTTTTTCCCATTTTTATATGATCACTGCTGTTGTAGAGGGAAAACTATCTGCTCTTATAATTTTATCTGGTATCCAGCCCCTTTTCAAATTGCCCTATGAATGCTAGTAGTGTCTGTTTTTTCTTTGTATAAAATCATATCATTGGCAAAAGAAAGCTACATTTTCATTTCCTTGCAATATCCATTCTTATTGTTTCATCTTCCTTGGTGTGAGCTAGAGCCAGCAAAACAATTGTGAGTTCTATTAGACATCCCTATCTTGTTGATAATTTTAATGGCAATAGCTTCTTCATTTTACTTTTTAGCATAATAGTCCAGGGCTGTGTTTTGTAAATGATTTTTGTGATATTTAAATGGGTTATATCTTCCCTAATTTTAGCTGGAGTCCTATTGGTAACGTCTCCTGAATAATGTCAAATGCTTTTCTGGTGTAAGTTAATAGCAACATGCCCCCCCATTTGTTGATTAATAAATATTATTAATGTTGAACCGTCTCTGGAAAGAAGAGGCTAAGAGCTTCCTCTAGAAGAATATAAGAGGGATTTTTCACTCTAAAATGGAAAAATAATTGAAGAGGGCAGAAGAGATACCTTTCATTCAGATTACCAGGTTTCCAAGTTTCCTGTCAGTCACCCCTCAGGTCCCCATCGACTTTAGCACCATTTGCTGCCCCAATTCTGCCCTCCCTGCAAACTCAGGTCCACCTTGAACCTAGAATTGAGGAATAGGCTGGCTAGGTAAGGTGTGACGCTCCCTGTGGAGTCAGCCCCAGAATAAAGGACTCTGAGGTCATTCATTTGACTTCAGATATCTTGATCGTTTTCTTAATCCACCCTAACGCTCAGAGTGGGGGTTGCTGAACTTTGTGGTGTAAATGTGGAATGACACTGATCACACGGATGCTGTCCTTTTAGGATTTCTTGCTGTCTCTGTGGAGCTGTTGAGGTTTCTCCTTACTGGAGGCTGCGGGATCTTCCATTCATTCTGACCGCAGCCCATATACCGACTCCCCTCCAGCTTTGGAAGGTGGGCTGAGACCCAGGGTGAACATGTCAGCTAATAGGAAATCACCCCAGAGGCTCCCTGCTCTGGTTCCAGGACTGCCTGGCAGATCATTTGAGGTAAGGAGGAGGAGCCTACTTTAAAAGTTTTTCTTTTTTTTAAGATAAATTTTTAAATTTTGAGATAATCGTAGATTCCAATGCAATGTACCATTTACCCAGTTTCCTCTAACGGGAACGTCATGCAAAAGCCTTGGTATAGTATCACAACTAGGATATTGACATAGGTACATTTCCATCATGACAAGGACCCCTCATCTTGCCTTTTAATAGACACAACCACTTCCCTCCTCCCCCACTCCCTCCTTAACTCCTGACCATCACTGAGCTATAAGTTTGTCATTTCAAGCATGACATATAAATGGAATAATACAGTAGGTAACTTTTTGGGACTGGCTTTTTTTACACAGCATAATTCTCTGGAGATTCATGCAGATTGTTGGGTATATGAATAGCTTGTTCCTTTTTATTGCTGAATAGTATTCCCTGGTATCAATGTACCACAGTTGGCTTAACCAACCTCTTGTTGAAGGACATCTTGGCTGTTTCCAGTTTGGGGCTATTATGAAAAAGATGCTATGATTGTTTGTGTAAGGATTTTGTGTGAGACGAATGCACGTGAATGCAATGGCTAGATTGTATGCTAAGTGCATTTCAAACAATTGACTTAATTTTTTTTTACTACAGCTTTAGATTTATAGAATAATTGAGAAAATAGTACATGTAGTTCCATGTACCACTCTGTCTCCTCCATAGTTTCCCCATGATTATTATCTTGCATTCGTGTAGTACATTGGTTACAATGAACTAATATGGATACCCTGTTATTAATTATAGTTTATAGTAAGGTTCATTCTTCGTGTTGCACATTCTTTAGGTTTTGACAAATGCGTAATAATATATATTCGTCATTACAGTTTCATACGGAACAGTTTCGTCTGTGCCTCGGCTGTTCATCCTTTCTTTCCCTAGGCCTGAGCTTCTGTTTTTTTTGTTTTATTGTCTCTGTATAGTCTTACCTCTTTTAAGGTGTCATATAGTGGGACTCATACAGTCTACAGCCTTTTCAGATTAGCCTCTGTCACTCAGCAGTTTGCATTTTATTTATTTATTTTATTAAAAAATTTTTTTAAAGATCTTTATTTATTTTTTTGACAGAGAGAGAGACAGAGGGAGGGAACACAAGCAGATGAGTGGGAAAGGGAGAGCAGGCTTCCCGCTGAGCAAGGAGCCCGAGGTGGGGCTCGATCCCAGGACCCCAGGATCATGACCTGAGCCGAAGGCAGATGCTTAAAGACTGAGCCACCCAGGCGCCCAGCAATTTGCATTTTAGCTTCCTCCATGTCTTTTTGTGGCTTTATATCTCGTTTATTTTTATCACTGAATAATATTCCAGCATATGGATGTACCACAATTTGCTTATCCATTCACCTATCGAAGGACATCTTAGTTGTTCCCAGTTTGGGGCAATTATGAATAAAGCTGCTATAAACATTTATATACAGGTTTTTGTGTGGACATATGTTTTCAGTTCACATGGGTAAATAAGTAGGAGTGCAATTTTGGGTCATACAGTAAGACCGGCTTTACAAGAAACTGTCAAACTGTCTTCCTAAGTTCTTCACCATTTTACGTTCAAACCAGCAATGAATGAGAACATTCCTATTGTTCCATATCCTTGTCAGCATTTGGTATTGTTGGGCTTTTGGACTGTAACTGTTCTAATAGGGGTATAATGGTATCTCACCATTGTTTTGATTTATAATTCCCTAATGAAAAATGATGTTGAACATAGTTGTACATGTTCATTTGCCATCTGTATATTTTCTTTGGTCAAATGTCTATTCAGAACTTTTTTCCATTTTTTTTAAAGATGTGTTTATTTATCTGAGAAGGGACATCTGGGTGGCTCAGTCCTTTGGGTGTCTGCCTTTGGCTCAGGTCATGATCTCAGGGTCCTGGGATGGAGCCATGTGTTGGGCTCCCTGCTCAGTGGGGAGCCTGCTTCTCCCTTTCCCTCTACCCCTCCCCACTGCTTGTGTGCTCTCTTTCAAATAAATAAATAAATGAACAAACACAATATTTTTGAAAGTAAAATTTTATTTATTTATTTGAGAGAGAAAGAGCGCATGCGTGTGCACACATGCACACAGTGTGCAAGTGGGGAGTGGGAGGGAGGGTGGGAGGGAGGGAGATGAACAAACAGATTCACACTGAACATGAAGCCTGACTTGGGGCTTGATCTCATGACCCTGAGATCATGACCTGAGCTGAAATCAAGAGTCGGATGCTTAACTGACTGAGCCACCCAGGAGCCCTGGATCTATTTCCTTTCTGTTTGTTCCACTGATATATTTGTCTATTCTTCACCCATACCATGCTCTTCATCTATCTATCTACCTATTTATTTATTTCATTTTAGATTATTTATTTATTTGTCACAGAGAGAGAGAGAGAGAGAGAGATCACAAGTAGGCAGAGAGGCAGGCCATTTCGGGAGGGTAGCAGGCACCCCGCTGAGCAGAGAGCCTAAGGCAGGGCTCGATCCCAGGACCCTGGGATCATGACCTGAGCTGAAGGCAGAGGCTTTAACCCACTGAGCCACCTAGGCGCCCCTAAGTTTGTATTTTTTGACTCCCTTCACCAATTTTCCCTCTTTTTTAAAAATTTAATTTTATTTTTTCAGTGTTCTACAATTCATTGTTTATGCACCACACCCAGTGTTCCATGCAGTATGTTCCCTCCATAATACCCACCACCAGGATCACCCAATCCCCTACCCCCTCCCTTCTAAAACCCTCAGTTTGTTTCTCAGAGTCCACAGTCTCTCCTGATTCGTTTCCCCCAAGTCCCTTCTCTCCATCTCCCCATATCCTCCATGTTATTCCTTATGCTCCACAAGTAAGCGAACCATATGATAATTGAATCTCTTTGCCTGACTTATTTCACTCAGCATAATCTCCTCCAGTCCTGTCCATGCTGATATAAAAGTTGGGTATTCGTCTTTTCTGATGGAGGCATAATGCCTAACTCTTATCCCTACATCTGGCAACGACCAATCTTTCTCTATACTGTGAGCTTGGTTGTTGTTGTTGTTGTTTTTAGATCTCTCATATAAGTGAGATAATACAGGATTTTTCTTTCTCTGACTTATTTCCCTTAGCATAATGCCTTCAGGATCCATCCATATTCTTGCAAATGGCAAGATTTCCCCATTCTTTTAGGGCTGAATAATATTCTATTGTGTGTACGCGTGCTCGCGCGCGCACACACACTCCCACCCCCACACCCGCACCATATTTCCTTTATTCTTCTGTTGATGGATGCTTGGGTAGTTTCCCTATCTTGGCTATTGTAAATAATGTGGCAGTGAACATGGGGTGTATATATTTCTTTGTTAGTGTGTTTTTCCTTTGGATAAATACTCAGAAGGGGAATTTCTGGATGATATGATAGTTCTATATTTAATTTTTTGAGGAACCTACATACTGTTTTCCATAGTGACTGTACCAGTTGCTATTCCTATCAGCAGTGCACAAGGGCTCCCTTTTCTTTACATCCTCACCAACTTGTGTGTTTCATACTAGCCGTTCTGGCAGGTGTGGGGTGATATGTCATTGTGGTTTTGGTTTGCCTTTCTCCAATGATTAGATTAGTAATTTTTTTCAAGTAGGCTTCATCCTCAGCGTGGGGCTTGAACTCACAACCCTGAGATCAAGTGTCGCATACCCTACCTACTGAGCCAGCCAGGTGCCCCTAAATTAGTGCTGTTGAGCATCTTTTATGTACTCTTTGGCCATCTGCACATCTTCTTTGGAAAACTGTCCGTTTAAATCCTCTGGCCATTTTTCCCCCCCTCTGGCCATCTTTTAAAAAAGATTTTATTTATTTATTTGAAAGAGTGAGAGAACGAGAGCGAGAAAGAGAGAGAGAGAGAGCATGAATGGTGGGGAGGGACAGAGGCAGAGGGAGAAGCAGGGAGAAGGCAGAGGCAGAGGGAGAAGCAGGCTCCCTGGGCTTGATCCCAGGACTCTGGGATCATGACCTAAGCCAAAGGCAGACACTTAACCGACTGAGTCATCCAGGCGCCCCTCCTCTGCCTATTTTTATTTTATTTATTTATTTATTTATTTGTCCCCCCCCGCCTTTTTTTTAAAGATTTTATTTATTTATTTGTCAGAGAGAGAGCGAGAGCGAGCACAGGCAGACAGAGTGGCAGGCAGAGTCAGAGGGAGAAACAGGCTCCCTGAAGAGCAAGGAGCCCGATGTGGGACTCGATCCCAGGATGCTGGGATCATGTCCTGAGCCGAAGGCAGCTGCTTAACCAACTGAGCCACCCAGGCATCCCTGCCTATTTTTATTTTTAAAAATATTTTATTTATTTATTTGACAAACAGAGATCACAAGTAGACAGGCAGGCAGAGAGAGAGGAGGAAGCAGGCTCCCCGCTGAGCAGAGAGTCCAATGTGGGGCTCGATCCTCGGACCCTGAGATCATGACCTGAGCTGAAGGCAGAGGCTTAATCCACTGAGCCACCCAGGCGCCCCTGCCTATTTTTAAATCAGATTGTTTTTTGCTATTGAGTCATACGGATTTTTTATAAATTTTTGGATATTAGCTTCTTACCAGATATATGATTTACAAATATTTTCTACCCTTCGGTGGGTTGTCTTTTCATTTAGTTGAGGTTTCCTTTGCTGTGCAGAAGCTTTTTAGTTTGATGTAGTTCTCCTTGTTTATTTTTGCTTTTGTTGCCTTTGCTTTTGGTATCAAATCCAAAAAATCATCACCAAGACTGATGTCAGGGAGCTTACTACCTATATTTTCTTGGAGTTTGATGGTTTCAGGTCTTAGGTTCAAGTCTTTAATCCATTGAGTTAATTTTTGTGCATGGTGTAAGATCGTGGTCCCCAGTTTCATTTTTCTGCATGTGGCTGTCCAATTTATTGAAGACTCCTTTCTTCATTGATTATTCTTGGGTCTTTGGTCATAAATCAATTGGCCATGTGTTTGTGTGGGTTTATTTCTGAACTCTGTTTTGTTCCATTGAGATATGTGTGTATTTTTTTAAGATTTTATTTTTATTTACTTATTTGACAGAGAGAGTGAGAGAGCACAAGCTGGGGGTGGCGGGGTGGCGGGGAGGAGCAGAGCGGGAATGAGAAGCAGACTTTCTGCCGAGCAGGGAGCCCGATGCGGGACTTGATCCCATGACCCTGGGATCATGACCTGAGCCGAAGGTGGGTGTTTGACCAACTGGGCCACCCAGGTGCCCGAGATATGTGTCTATTTTTATGCCAATACCACACTGCTTTGATTACTATAGCTTTGTATGATAGTTTAAAATCAGAGAGCATGATGCCTCCAGCATTGTTCTTTCTTCTCAAGATTGCTTATGTGGGGCACCTGGGTAGCTCATTGGGTTAAGTGTCTGCCTTTGGCTCAGGTCATAATCCCAGAGTCCTGGGATCAAGTCCCTACTGAGCAGGCAGCCTGCTTCTCCCTCTGCCTCTTTCCCTGCTCATGCTCTCTCTCTGGTGTTCTCCCCTTCTTTCTCTTAAATAAATAAATAAAATCTTTAAAAAAAAGATTGCTAGTGTGTTGTAGTTATTAATTTACAAGTTTTGTACATGTTTTGTCAGCTTTATACTAAAGTATTTCATATTTCTTAGTGATTATGAATGACTTTATATATGTATTTTTAATTTTAGAGTCCATATTTTCATGGCTAATGTAGAAATACAGTGGGTTTTTGTATTGGATCTTGTTTCCCATGACTGCTGAATTCAGTTCTAGGAGGTTTTTCTTTTTTTGGAGATTTTTGTTTGTGTGTGTGATTTTACCCCTAGACAATCATGTCATCTAGAAATAGGGACATTTTTATTTTTTCTTCTTTATTCTGTATACCTTTCATTTCCATTTCTTTTTTTTTTTTTAATTTGACAGACAGAGATCATAAGTAGGCAGAGAGGCTGGCAGAGAGAGAGAGAGAGAGAGAGGAGAAAGTAGGCTCCCTGCAGAGCAGAGAGCCCAATGTGGGGCTCGATCCCAGGACCCTAGGGTCATGACCTGAGCTGAAGGCAGAGGCTTTAACCCAGTGAGCCACCCAGGTGCCCCCATTTCTTTTTTCTTTTATTTTAAGATTTTATTTATTTATTTGACAGCAAGAGAGACATCGAGAGCAGGAACGCAAGCAGGGGGAGTGGGAGAGGGAGAAACAGGCTTCCCCACTGAGAGCCCGATGTGGGGCTTGATCCCAGGACCCCGGGATCATGACCTGAGCCAAAGGCAAGTGGTTAGCCAACCGAGCCCTCACTGATTTCTGCTCTTTTCTGTTTTCCTTCCTTCTGCTTGCTCTGGGTTTACTTTGGTCCTTTTGAAAAGCAAGATATAATTGATAATATAACATTGTGGAAGTTTAAGGTGTACAATGTGTTGGTTTGATACATTTATATATTGAAATGTGATTACCACTGTAGTGTTTGTTAACATCTCTATCATATCACATAATTATCATTTGTTTTTTGTGGTTGGAACAGTTTAGGTCTAGTTTCTTTTTTTTTTTAAGATTATTTATTTATTTATTTGACAGAGAGAGAGCATGAGAGAGGAAACACAAGCACAGGGAGTAGGAGAGGGAGAGGCAGGCTTCCGGCTGAGCAGGGAGCCTGATGCCGGGGCTTGATCCCAAGATCCTGGGATCATGAACTGAGCCAAAGACAGAGGCTTTAACCCACTGAACCACCCAGGCGCCCCTCTCCATAATCTTAATGGTCACATAGCATTTCATCCTTTGAGCAATGGCAGTGACAGTGGGTTTTCATTAACATTGACACTTTGGTGGTGAAATTCCTCAATTTATGTCTTTAGGCACATCCATGATTATTTGTTGAAGACATTTTTCTAGAAATGGAATTTTTGTGTTGCAGGAGAAGGATCACTAGGTTGTAAGGAATTCGGTGGATGTCAGTGAAACATCTTCCTCTTCATACTCTACATAGTCATACTGTTTGGAGACTGACGGTTGCGGGTCATACATGGCAACATTTTCCTCAGTAGCCCTCCTGACCCCGCCCCAACTCTTCCTTCCCGGATCATCTAAAGAAGAGTCAGAAATGACCACCTCCTCAGTTTTTATTTGTTCATTTACTTGTTGCTTTGGTTTTCCTGTGGTTTTTAAGATGCTTCTAAGTATAAGTAGAGAAGTATTAGGATAAAAAAAGGGAGTAAAAAGAAGAAAAGATCAACATACGTTTTAGAATGTAGGCATGCTGGTAGACAGTCCTGTACTGCTAGAGGCTCTGAAGTCCAGACTGATCTCTGATATCTTGGGAAGGCGTAACCGTAAGAAGTGCAATCCGATACGCAAATTACAGTATCTCCATAAAGAAATCAATAACTCTTCCAAAGTAAAGATTTCCTGATACTTGAGGGTCAGGAATTTTTTTTTAAGATTTTATTTATTTATTTGATAGAGAAGGAGAGATGGTGAGAGAGGGAATACAAGCAGGGGGAGTGGGAGAGGGAGAAGCAGGCTTCCTGATGTGGGACTCCATCCAAGGATCCCAGGATCCCAGGATCACGACCTGAGCCGAAGGCAGACACCTAATGACTGCACCACCCAGGCGCCCTGGCTTAAGCGTTTTAGAAGAAAATACGCTTAAGCAGAACATGCCATCTAACGGCATACTGATACTGGGTATATGAAATACTACATATGAAAGCTGATGGGGTGGGCGCTTGAGTGGCTCAGTTGTTGGTTAAACGAAAAAGAGTAAGGGGCTCCTGGGTGGCTCAGTCTGTTGTGTGGCTGCCTTCAGTCTAGGTCATGATCTCAGGGTGCTGGGATCGAGCCCTGCATCGGGCTCTCTGCTCAGCGGGGAGCCTGCTTCTTCTTCTCCCACTCCCCCTGCTTGTGCTCTCTCTCTCACACACACTCTTTCTCTCAAATAAATAAAATAAAGATTAAAAAACAAAGAAAGCTGATGGAAGGGGTAGTGCCTGGGTGGCTCAGTCGTTAAGTGGCTTGCCTTCAGCTCAGGTCGTGGGGATTGGCCCAGGTCAGGCTCCCTGCTCAGCATGGGAGTCTGCCTCTCCCTCGGCTGCTCTCTCTCTCTGTCAAATAAATAGATAAAATCTTTAAAAATAAAATAAAATACAGTAAGTCATCCACAAGTCTAAGTGAGGGATCCCCAAATAACTAACGCTGAGTTTCTCTCCAGCCTGATGGGGATTGGGAACTTAAAATGGAATTAACTCTGGTTTACAAAGAAATGAGCCCCGCGTCAGGCTCCCTTTCCCTCTATCTCTCCCCCGGCTTGTGCTTGCTCTCTCTCTCATTCACTCTCTCTTTCTCAAATAAATATATAATAAAATCTTTTTTCAGATTATAACATTACCTATAATGTTATATTGTACATATACAAGTTATATGTAGTTAATGTATATAATTACTATATAATTAGCATACAATGTTATATTATTTCTAGGTTATAGATTCTTTTATAATAAAGCATAATTAGCATACAATGTTATATTACTTTCAATGTTATTATCTATTATATTATTTTAAAAAAATATTTATTTACTTGACAGAGAGAGACAGCAAGAGAGGGAACACAGGCAGGGGGAGTGGGAGAGGGAGAAGCAGGCTTTCCGCAGAGCCTGGAACCCAATGTGGGACTCGATCCTGTTATGCCCCAATAATGGGTCCGTGATTAAAGGAGCGAGACTGATACAAAGCGAAGGTCAAGCGAAGCTTTATTTCGCGCCAAGCACCAAGAATCTAACCGAACGTTAGGGGCCTCACCTCTTACAAGAGAGGGCGACCCTTCTGTTTCACAGGCTAGCTTTTAAGGGCAAAGGCCATGCGGTCGGGCCTGGCCACGCACAGGTGGCCAATGAGATAACACACACAGGAAACTCCACAGGGATGCTAGGTGACCAATTGAGTTACAATTTACCCTAGTAGACATTTGAACCAGCCTATTACACCTTGATTGGGATTGGCGCCAAAAGGGCTCCCAAAGGGCGGGGCCCATACTCCTTGGTAACCAGGGAGACAGTATGCATCCCCTCCACCACTGATCGATGTCTCCACCTGGCCTGACCCACCTTTGTATCTGGGCTTTGTTACCTGTAAATCCCCTGGGAGAAGAGGAGCAGGGACAGTTTCTAAAATAGGTCCTTACAGATCCCAGGACCCCAGGATCATGACCTGAGCGGAAGGCAGACATCTAATGACTGAGCTACCCAGACACACCCCCCATGCTGTACTTTCCATCTCTGTGACTTATTTATTTGACAGAGAGAGATCACAAGTGGGCAGAGAGAAAGGCAGAGAGAGAGAGAGGAGGAAGCAGGCTCCCTGCCGAGCAGAGAGCCTGATGCAGGACTCCATCCCAGGATCCTGAGATCATGACCTGAGCTGAAGGCAGAGGCTTAACCCACTGAGCCACCCAGGTGCCCCTGGAAGTTTCTACCTCTTAATCCCCTTTATCTATTTTGCTCATTCCCCAACCACCTTACACTCTGGCAACCACCAGTTTGTTCCCTGTGTTTATGAGTCTGTTTTTTTTTTTTAGATTCCGGGTATAAGTGAAAAAATAGGGTACTTGTCTCTCCCTGTCTGACTTACTTCACTTAGCATAATACCTTCTAGGTCCATCTGTGTTGTCATAGACGGAAAGATCTTATTCTTTCTTATGGCTCAACAGTATTCCATTGTGTATATGTATCTTCTTTATCCATTCATCTCATAATGGACACTTGGGCTGCTGCTATATCGTGGCTAGTGAATAAAATGCTGCAGTAAACGTAAGGGTGCTTATATCTTTTCAAATTAGTGTTTTCATTTTCTTTGGGTAAATACCTAGTAGTGGAATTGGTAGGTCATATGGTATTTCTATTTCTAATTTTTAAAAGTATCTCTATGCTGTTTTCCACAGTATGTGCTTGTACCAATGTACATGGCCGTTAATGGTGCACTAGGGTTTCCTCTTTTCTGTATCCTTGCCAACACTTCCTTCTTTTCTTTTTGATTCTAGCCGTTCTGACTGGTGTGAGTTGGTATCTCACTGTGGTTTTGATTTGCATTTCCCTGATGCTGAGTGATGCTGAGTATCTTCTCATGTGTCTGTTGGCTATTTGTCTTCTTTGGAAAAATGTCTGTTTTGGTTCTCTGCCCATTTAAAATTTTTTTATATTTATTATTTAAAGATTTTTATTTATTTGAAAGAGAGATAGCGAGAGAAAGAGAGAGAGAGAGAGCGCGCACAAGTAGGGAGGTGGGGAGAGGGAAAAGCAGTCTTCTCTTAGAGCAGGGAGCTCCATGTGGGACTCAATCCCAGGACCTGGGAACATGACCTGAGCCAAATGCAGACCCTTAACAATTGAGCCACCCAGGTGCCCCATCTCTGCCCGTTTTTTTTTTTTTTTTAAGATTTTATTTATTTATTTAACAGAGAGAGAGATCACAAGTAGGCAGAGAGGCAGGCAGAGAGAGAGGAGGAAGCAGGCTCCCTGCCAAGCAGAGAGCCCGATGCGGGGCTCGATCCCAGAACACTGAGATCATGACCTGAGCCGAAGGCAGAGGCTTAACCCACTGAGCCACCCAGGCGCCCTCTCTGCCCGTTATTTAATCAGATTTTTTTAGGGTTGAGTTGTATAAGTTCTTATGTATTTTGCGTATTAACCCCTTATCAGATACATCATTTGTGGATATCTTCTCCTATTCAATAGGTTGCCTTTTCATTTTGTTGTTGGTTTCCTTTACTGTGCAGAAGCCTCTGTGTGTGTGTGTGTGTGTGTGTGTGTGTAGAAGCTTTTTATTTTGGTGTAGTCCCAGTGGTTTTGTTTTTTTTCCCTTCCTGAGGAGACATATCAATAAATATGTTGCGAAGGGCGATGTCCAAGAAATTATTGCCTATGGTTCATTTTAGGAGTTTTGAGTTTATTTTTTTTGTGTGGTGTAAAAAATGGTCCACTTTCATTCTTTTGCATATAGCGGTCCAGTTTTCCCAACACCATTCATTGAAAAGACTGCCTTTTTCTCATTGTAAATTCTTCCTCCTTTGTTGTATAGTAATTGACATATATGTGTGGGTTTATTTCTGGACTCTGTATCCTATTCTATTGGTCTATGTGTTTTAACTCACATGCACTAAACGGGATTAAAGAAACACTTTAAAATATAGATTAGTTGGAAAACATAAAGCAGTCCTACTGCCCCGATAGAATTTTTTGTATGTGCATATTTTTAAGTATTTTCTTCTGTTGTGTTATGTGAGTCACCATAAAATTCATCATTAGTTTTTAATGCAGTGTTCCAAGATTCATTGTTTACATACAATACCCAGTCCTCCATGCAATCATACCCTCCTTAATACCCACCACCAGGCTCATCCATCCCCCAAACCCCTAGAATTTTTTTTAAAGATTTTATCTATTTATTTGACAGAGAGAGACACAGCAAGAGATGGAACATAGGAAGGGGGAGTGGGAGAGGGAGAAGCAGGCTCTCCACTGAGCAGGGAGCCCAGTGTGGGGCTCGATCCCAGGACCCTGGGATCATGACCTAAGCTGAAGGCAGATGCTTAAGGGCTGAGCCACCCAGGTTCTCCCCAGTAGAACTTTTTAAGTTTTTCTTTAAAGTCCAGTCAGTTAACATACACAAAATATTTGTGTCAGGTGTACAATGTAGTAATTGAACACTTAAGTCTAATATCCAGTGCTCATCACAACCAATGCCCTCCTTCATTCCCCCAGTAGAATTTTAGTTGACTTAAAGAGAAACAGTGATTGGTTGTACATATTGTACCAGTCTCACTACATCTGTTGAGTAGAATTTGCATTCCAAGTGTTTCCATCTTCACCATCATCTTCGGTCCTTAATCTATTACCGTCCCCCTTTTAAGTCTTTCCCATGCCTTTTCTGACATCATCCAGGCTGGTTCTTTCTAAGTTTCCTTGTGAGTTGCTGTGCGATGCCGACTTGTTTTGCTGATATTGTCAGACACATCTACACAGGTAATGAGTACAATGCCAATTGCCGGATGACAAGTCATGGATAGAGTACCGTGCCCAGCGGGGTCCCAAGTGTCCCCATTGGAAGAGCATACCGTAGATGTAGTTGGTCTTCCTGCCTGTTCAGCAAATTGCCATCGTGCTCTTTCCCCATTAGAGTCCAGAGGAAACTGACTTATAAAGGAAGAAGCATCAGAAAGACAGAATTGAGATATTGCAATAGTGTTTCTTTCTCTTGAGCTTCTGGACCTATGGCAATGCTTCTAGCCTCTGCGATGCCTGCAGCGTGTCCATTGGCCTCTACCTCTGGACCCACGCTTCCCCTGGATGCACCTGCGGCTCTACCTTTGAAGTCATTCTTCCGTTTTTTTTTTTTTTTTTTTTTTTTTTTCTGGCGGAGTAGCACACACTTACAGCTGGGTAGTTCCGTCAGCTGGTTTCCTACCTATAAAATTTTGGAAGTCTGGAAGCCTTGTGTCGTTTTAAAAATGTTTCTTTTTTGTTAAAGGGTCTGATAAAGTAAACAGACCAACAGCCAGATGAAGAGATGCACAAGGCGAGGTGCGGGGAAAGGGCTCAGAGCTAACCCCACCCTCTCGAGACATATCAGTCTCCCCACTTCCACATGTTCACCAACCTAGAAGCTCTCAGCATGTTCTCATTTTGTCCCCCATCTGTCCCTTTCAGTTCAAGCTGGCAAAGTTTCTATGCCTATAGCGTTCTCAAAAGCCTTGTGACTCTCTTGTGGATGTTCCCTTTAGACAAGAGGGACCCCAAAGATCTGTACTGGATAATCCCATCGCCATTCCTGGATTTTGTGGAGATGGTTCAGTGGATCGATGAGCCACATACCTAATTTTTTCAGGGAAAGATTAGCCACACCCTTGGCTTTCCTAGCACTAGTTCTCAACAATGAGTTTTCTAATTTTAGCATTCATGACAATATGTGTAGGCTGAGAATATACCAAATCATCAAGTGTTGGGTTTTTTCTGCGTAATTGTTCCTTACTCAAGATACTCCTTTTGTTTTACCTTTACCTTTTACAAAACCAGGCTATACCTTCAGTACTTCGCTTGAATATCTCTCAGCTAAATATCCAAGTTCGTTCCTTATAAGGTTTCATTCCCATGGAACTATAGAACACAATTCTACCAAGTTTTTAAAATTGAATTTAGTTTAATTTAATTTTTAAGTATTTTATTTATTTATGAAAGAGAGAGAACAGCTGGGGAGAGGGTTAGGGGGAGAGGGAACCTGACGTGGGGCTCGATCCCAGGACCCTGGGATCATGACCTGAGCCGAAGATGCTTAACCAAGGTACACCTCAATTCTACCAAATTTTCTGCCACTATATGACAAGGAAAGTCTTTCTTTCAGTTTCCAGTAAGATGTTCCTCATTTTCACCTGAAGGTTCACCAGAAGCACCTTTAATGTTCATATGGCTGTTAACATTGTGTTAATGATATATGTATTGTCTAAAATGATAGAAACTTCTTCTACCATCCTTTCTACCTTCTTCTGAGCCCTCTCCAGCAGTGCCCTTAACGTCCATATTTCTTTTCTTTTTTTTTTTTCTTTTTTTTTTTTAAAGATTTTATTTATTTATCAGAGAGAGAGGGGGAGAGAGCGAGCACAGGCAGACAGAATGGCAGGCAGAGGCAGAGGGAGAAGCAGGGTCCCCGCTGAGCAAGGAGCCCGATGTGGGACTCGATCCCAGGACGCTGGGATCATGACCTGAGCCGAAGGCAGCTGCTTAACCAACTGAGCCACCCAGGCGTCCCTACGTCCATATTTCTTGTTGGTTGTTTTTTTTTTAAGAGATTTTATTTATTTATTTGACAGAGAGCAGAAGAGCACAGGCATGGGGAGAGACAGGCACGGGGAGAGACAGGCAGAGGGAGAGAGAGAAGCAGGCCCCCCACCGCTGAGCAGGGAGCCCAATGTGAGGCTCAATTCCAGGACGCTGGGATCATGACCTGAGCCAAAAGTAGACGCTTAAGTGACTGAGCCACCCAGGTGCCCTGTAATGTCCATATTTCTTCCAACATTCTCTACAGGGAAGTCTGGGTTTTTCCTGTCACTTGCCTCAAAATTCTTCTAGCTTTATTACCTAAAGGGAGAGCCCTTCCTTACCTCTTCCACCTTCTCATGGGTACAGGCATTCACTGGTTTGTGGCTGTATCACTATAATCTCTGCTTCTGTCTTTACGTGACCCTCTCCTTTGTGTCTGCCTTCTCCTCCTCCATGTCTTATAGGGATTAAAGGCCCAACGGGGTACTCTGTATCAGTCAGAGTTCCATTGGAGAAATAGAGCCAGTAGTGGGTATATATTTGTAGGTACTTTAAGAGATTTATTGCAAAGAATTGAATTACGTGATTGTGTGAGTTGGCTAGGCAAGTCCCAAATCCACAGAGCAGGAAACTGGCTGGAGGTGCTGACATTGCCATCCACAGGTAGACCTTCTTCCTCGGGGAAACTTCAGTTTTGCTCTTAAGGCCTTTCCGCTGATTGGATAAAACCCACTCAAGATTATCGAGGATAATCTTTTTTCCTAAAGTCAACTAATGGGAGATGTTCAAACGCAACCACAAAATAACTTCACAGCAACACCTGGATCAGTGTTTGACTGAGTAGCTGGGGGCGATGGCTAGCCAACTTGACTCGTGAAACTGACCATCACAGTCCACCCCTTGTCAGCTTGGCTTCCACATGCATCACCTGACATCACGCTCAGTCCCCAAATAAAGAGAATAATAGGGTCATCCTTCTGTCCAACGTGTACACGTGTACAGCTGAAAACAGGCCAATTATTTCCTCAGAAGAGGATGCAAAGTCATTGAGTGGTGTTTACTTTTCTCCTTGATATACCATAAGTTAAATACTGTGATGTAAAGCTAATCATTATGCATAGACTTTATGTTGGATGATAAGAGGCTAAGGGAGGGCACAAAGCAAAAATAATTGTCTTCTACAGATGTTCATAACAAAACAAGGAAGAAATACTCATAAAAATTTTAGTCCTCATTTCTGGAACTCATTATGTAGTCATAACTGGTATTTATAAATACATCTACTACCCATTCCATATTCCTTCTGCCCTCTGCGAGCATCTCTGTGGGTCATGGTTCTTTGCTTAGTGTGGTGACCCAAACCTTCATTCCTCCAGGGTCTGGCTATTAATAGTCTTGCCTGAATTGGGTTGTATAGGTTTCCATTAACTTTAATCACAGAGCACGATAGAATGCTTTAAGGGGCCTTTTTTTTTTTTGCTTGGAGCCTAGCATGAGCCCAACACGGGGCTTGAACTCACAACTCTGAGATCAAGACCTGAGCTGAAATCAGGAGTCAGACACTTAACCTACTGAGCCACCACGCAGGTGCCCAAGGGGCCTTCTGTGTTTCAGGCGTATACCTCCTTACTTCACCCTAATTTCTGTTTGGTAGTCAGACTCAATCAGCCTGATTCAGACGCATGAGGCGCCCAAAGTGGCTGGGTGGCAGTCCCAGGTTCCAGGGAAATGGAATCACTACTATGTCCCCTGGTGGAAGCATTCATCCCTTTGTAACAGAGATCTCTGTACTAGCAGAACATAAGGTCACATGGTGGACGAGAAGGGACATTTTTGCTAGTTGGTCCTTATGGGTAATAGTGGTTGGTGCCACTTCCCGTTTCCACCCCTTGAGTTCTGGAGCCGCGACTCCTGTCTATGGGAGAGCCAGTGCCATGTATTAGATGCTGATTCAGAGCCCGTGCAGCCCCCCGGAGGACATCGCCCCAGCTCTGCAAGGCATTACCCCCTAGTTGGCATTGCCGCTGCGTCTTTAGAAGGCCGTTCTGCCATTCTGTCAAGCCGGCTGCTTTAGGACAGTGGGGAACCCTGTAAGACAAGTGGATTCCACGAGCACAGACCCGTTGCTGAACATCGTCTGCCGTGAAGTAAATTCCGTCGTCAGAAACAACGCGGTGTTGCATACCACAATAGTGGGTAGGGCAGCACGTAAGTCTACAGATGGTAGTTCTGGCAGAAGCGTGGTGTGCAGGAAAAGCAACTCCATATTCATAGTGACTGTCTATTCCTGTAACAACGTGCTCCCCTTTCCATGACGGGAGCGGTCCGGTGTCGTCATGCCGCCACCAGGTTGGTGGGTGATAACCCCAGAGAATGGTGCCATATCAGAGACTCAGTGTTGGTCTCTGTGACTAGCACCTTGGGCACGTGACTGTGGTTGGAGCCAGATCAGCCTTAGTGAGTGGAAGCCCATGTTGCTGGGTCCGTACATAACCTCCATCCCCATCACCGCAGTAATTTTGCTCGTGAGCCTCCTGGGCTCCTGCCTTCATTAGCCCAAGTTGTGGATGGTTTCAGAATCATATGAGTGTGGATCCTGATGGCCAAAGGCATCAAGAGAGCCATGGTTCCCTTTCACTAAGATGGCACCGAAGGCTAGTAAGGAAACCCCTGCCCTTCCCAAAGCTGCAGCCAAAGCGGTGGCCTTGAAGGCCAAGAAAGTAGTGCTGAAAGGCATCCAGTCACACACAAAAAAGATCTGCCTGCCACGTAACTTCTGACGGCTCAAGACTCTGCGTCTCTGAAGGCAGCCTAAGTAGCCTCAAAAGAGCGCCCCCAGGAGAAACAAGCTTGACCACTGTGCCGTCATCATATTCCCCCTGACTACCAAGCCAGCCGTGAAGAGGACAGAAAGACCACAACACACCTGTGTTCATTGTGGACGTCAAGGCCAACAAGCAGCAGATCACACAGGCTGGGAGGAAGCTCTATGACATTGACGTAGCCAAGATCATCAACATCCTGATCAGGCCCAATGGAGAGAAGAAGTCATATGTTCGACGGGCTCCTGACTATGGTGCTTTGGATGTTGCCGGCAAAAATGGGAGCATCAAAACTGGGTCCAGCTGGCTAATTCTAAATATGTTTTTTCACCACACACACCCACACCCACACACATACAACGAGCTACTGTTTTTTGCAGTTGAGATGGCTTACTTTTTTTCAGGATCTTATTCAAATATGACCTTATTTGGGTAATTTTATAGATAGGAGCTAACAATATGCACAGATATGAAACAAATATCCTTCAAAATCCAGATAACCTGATCAGACGCTGTGTTTTTTGCTTAGTACCAGCGGTAGGCAACAGTAGGTTTCTGGGTTTTTTGTTTGTTTGTTTGTTTGTTTATGTGTTCAGTTACTCTAGTAAGACTACATTTACACATTATGACCGTGGAATGTAAATTTAGGTTAGACGAGAGAATTTCACAAGTTCAATAACACCTGGAGTATACCGAAGTCTGTGTATAATGTCTGACCAAACCAGCTGGCTCATGAGTCATTAATCATTTCCATTATAGGTAATTCATTAACATTTATGATTCTTATGGGAAAAATAAACATACTTCATATATTTAAAGAGTTTTCTTCATTTACCTTTGCATTAACACTTAAAGTACGTATTTCTTTTTCTTTTTAAGATTTTATTTATTTACTCATGAGAGATGGAGAGAAAGAGAGGCAGAGGCAGAGGGAGAAGCAGGCTCCCCGCTGAGCAGGAAGCCTGATGTGGGGCTCGATCCCAGGACCCTGGGATCATGACCTGAGCCAAAGGCAGATGCTTAACTGACTGAGCCACCCAGGCACCCCAAAATATGTATTTCTATTTCAAGATGACATTTACAAGTTATTCTTTTTTTTCCTTTTTTTTTTTAAAAAAAGATTTTATTTATTTATTTGACACAGAGAGAGGTCACAGTAGGCAGAGAGGCAGGCAGAGAGAGAGAGAGGAGGAAGCAAGCTCCCTGCCTAGCAGAGAGCCCGACGTGGGGCTCGATTCCAGGGCCCTGAGACCATGACCCGAGCCAAAGGCAGAGGCCCAACCCACTGAGCCACCCAGGTGCCCTTTACAAATTATTCTAATATAGCAGCAACATAAACATAATTTTGCAGTTACAGAAGGGCTACACTGGGATCCATAAGTGAGTTATTCTCATGTTTGCAAGTGTGATCCTGAAATAAATATTTCTACTTCTGAATAGTTCTTCTTTCAGCTTTTTGGGTTTGGTTGAAACACATCCATATATTTTCACTTGTGGGGAGGCTTAGAATGTTACATTCCATGCAATGTTTTGAGAGGAGTCAATAGGTAACCAGCTTTAAAAGCAAAGTACTCCCTCAGTCTACAAAGCACACAGAAGAAAGTTAAATTAACTGGAATAAATCGGATTCCTATGTAACATCCGATGTACATGATATTCTGCAGTGACTGGAAGTACATCAGGACTGGAATGTTGTCCTCTTTAGAACTGATTTCACCAGAAGAGTTTAAGGAAGTAAATATACCAGTAACAGGTACTTTTAAAAGTGACATTTTGGGAGCACCTGGGTGGCTCAGTGGGTTAAAGCCTCTGCCTGCCTCTCTGCCTACTTGCAGTCTCTGTCAAATAAATAAATAAAATCTTTAAAAAAACTATTAATACAAAAGTGACATTTTGGGGTGCTGATTTGACTCCCCTGAATGACCTGGTTCGTGAACTCATCACCTATAATTTGGTCATCAGACCGATGAAGCCTGCAAGAAAGGAAGCCAATATTCAAATCACTGTGTTATTGTCTGACCCACTATAATGACTTACCTTCAACATGAACATTCAACGTCAAGATGAGATGTCTAGGTAAAGCAACTACCCCCTCCAAGACCAAGACAGCCTCCCTCCTTCTAAGGTTTAGGCTTTGCCCAGAATTCCTTAGCCCATAGCAAGAGTCATTGCTCCCACAGCAAAGCCTTGGGCTGCCGGGCGCATGTGGGTCCGGTGAACAGATGACATTTTAGTATTTGGCCTGCTCTTCGATTTATAGACTCTACACACAATGATTGCCGAAAATCCTGTCATCCCAGTGGGGACACATGGTTCCTCTCTAGCTTTGCAGGTAAGGTTAGATCCCTGATCTTCATCATATGAAAGAAATGCCTGCGCCGGTTGACCTGGTGACGTGGAATCCTCCTTTCAGGAAGAAGAGTAGATCCCATCACTCATGCCTTATGCAGGGCCTGAGGCCTCCTGACCTTCGGAGAATGACAGAAGTTTCTGGCTCCTTTCAAGTGCCAGTCAGTTTCTGGCTCTCGCCCATGCTCGTGGTCCAGCAAGAGTTCATTTTTGGTTACCTGTGGAATGTCATGGATCGCTCTTGCTATCAGCATATTCTGATGAATTTCACCATCTGAGGAGGCCTTTGGATTTTCGTCGGATTTATCTACTCCCCTCTGTTCGCCATGTGTTGCTATTGCGAGTCAGTCAGTCCTGGCTTGAATTTCAGTTTCTGACTTTACCATGATGTCATCAGTGTAGTGTATTATTGTCCTTGGGACCTGGATCAAGTCTAAATCCCTTCTAGAATTCAGAGAACACCGTGGTAGTACCGTACGTGGAAATTGGGATCTTCCCCATGTGAAAGCAAAGTACCACTGACTCTTTTCCTACATTGAGGTAGAAGAAAAAGCCTTTGCAGGATCAGTCACTGAGAACCAATCTCCTTACTTTTCTTTGTTTTTCCACTGTTGAAACCATATCAGAAGCTACAGATTCTAGAAAGCGTTACTAAATTATGTAAGCCCTGATGATCTGCTGTTAGTCTTCCTGTGCCATCCACCTTTGTCACAGGTCACACAAGGCTGTTCTAGGAGAATCTGTTGGACCAGCACTCCAGCTTCTAACATGCCATTAATTAAAAGCAGTAATCTCTTTTTGTCCACCAAGAATAACAACTTGTGTAGGCTTGGGCAATTCTGAAGATTCTCAGTTATCATGTACAATTAATACTGCCCAAAGGATGAACTTCTATTCCTTCTGTGTTACCATACTAGAGAGGAGAAGTATTCCCTCGTTAGACACAATATCCATCTCAGAAATACATTTATTTTTTTTTTATTTTTTTTTTTAAAGATTTTATTTATTTATTTGACAGAGAGAAATCACAAGTAGATGGAGAGGCAGGCAAAAGAGAGGGGGGCAAGCATCGGGCTCTCTGCTCAGCAGAGAGCCTGATGCGGGACTCGATCCCAGGACTCTGAGATCATGACCTGAGCTGAAGGCAGCGGCTTAACCCACTGAGCCACCCAGGCGCCCTCAGAAATACATTTAGATGGAGATGTAACTACTTCCCGTAAAGTCCATTCAGACATTCCCATTTTCATCCAACCTTCCACCTTAATTCCATCAACTGTTGTATCCCTATATCCTCCTTATCTAACTATGGCCCCTGTTAGGACTCTGCCAGCAGATTTTGGAATCAAGTTCATTATTTTTTCATGACAGAGTCCCAGAGAAGTTTCTTCTCTGCCCTCCTGGCCATTTTACCCACACGTGGCATACGGTCTTGGGTGCAGCTAGGTGTTGAATCTGGTTGGAGACCAAGCTAAACCGTAAGTCCATATTGATAATAAATGAAGGAAGAGGAGACAGGGAAAGTTCTTTCCTTAATGTCCAATGCCAATTAATAATGTGGAAAGAATGAGTTAGAAAAATAAGTATTTCGAAATCATTAAAGTAATAATCGATCCAAGCAAGCATCACTGATGAGTGCCAAAGCTACTGGATGAAAGTTTAATGAGGAACAAAATATTTAGTCTCAAGTTACATCCCCACAGATTACTCATTAATGACTTGGGGAAAATTGGTAACTTTATAATGGAGAAACATGATAGACACCATGTTAACTAAATGACCAGAAATACAAAAATCTTACTTTGAAAATTCCTCATAATCTCCTTACCTTCTGGAGATAATAAGTCTTTACAGTTGAGTAAGATCCTTCAGGAACTCTGAAGTTTTTTTTTTAAGATTTTATTTATTTCTTTGACAGAAAGAGACACAGTGAGACAGGGAACACAAGCAGGGGAGTAGAAGAAGGAGAAGCAGGCTCTCCACGGAGCAGGGAGCCCGATGCAGGACTTGATCCCAGGACCCTGGGATCATGACCTGAGCCAAAGACAGATGCTTAACCACTGACCCACCGAGGCACTCATGAGCTCTGAAGTTTTTTGGGCATGACTATCCAAGCTCTGAAGTTTTTCTCGGGCCATTTGTTAAAAGTATTCTTTCTCTACTGAATATCCTTGACACCTTCGTTAGAAATCAACTGACCATTTATGTGCAGGTCTCTTTCTAAACTTTATTTTGTGTCATGTGTATCTTGAAAAAATACCATACTGTCTTGAGAACTGTAGCTTTATAAGTCTTAAAATGAGATAATATAAGCCCTTCAACTTCTTTCTCCTTTTTCAAAATTGCTTTGGCTATCTAGGTCCCTTAATTTTTTAAATATGAATTTTAGAATCAGCTTGTCAATTTCTAACTGTTAAATTTCTGTACTGATTGTGATTGGCGTTTGTCATATTTCTATTTTAAGGAGCCTACTGAGATTATCTTCTTTGTGCCCTACTATATGGTCAGTTTTTGTGAATATCCTGTGTGTGCTTGAGAAAGACTATATTTTGTATGATCTGTAATGTTCAATATGTATAGGTCCAAAAGTTTCACCTTCTTAATTATGTTGCTTGGGTCCTTTGTATCATTGCTTATTCTTTTGTCCACTAAACCTGTCTCATTTTGTGAGTGGTATATTAAAAGTCTCCCATTAAAGAATGCTTCTGTTTCTTGCATTCCTACAGTTTTGGTTTATAGAGGCTTTTGCTGTGTAACTTTGTGCATAGGTATTTTCACGTATCTTTGTTTTCAAATCTTCATTTTGGAGGGGGCGTTTAACATTACAGAGTATCTTCCTTTGGCTCATATAATTGCTTTTGGAATTCTACTTTGGCATCAGGATTTCTATCCCTGCTTTTATATTGTTTTCGTTTGGTAAATCTTTGTCCCTCTCTTTAATTTTAGCCTTTTGGAATGACTATGTTTTAAACATGTCTCTTATGCACGGTGTTGGTGGGCTCTGCTTTGTGAGGCACTGTGAAAATCTTTTTTTCGTTAACAGGTGAGGTAAGCCCATTAATAGTTATTTCTGTTATAGTTTGATGATAGAAAGAATACAAATATGTTTGGTCTCAATACTTTCATTTTCTCTTCTGATGTAATAACTGTGTGTATGTTATATTCACTGTGCTTCTTTATTGAGTGTTTCCTCTAAATTTTTTTGGTAATTGAGAAGGTTGTATTTTTATGCTGGTAATTCCCTTTGTGTTAATACTTCTCTTTTTTCTTTCAGAGAGAGAGGGAGAGGGTGTGAGCGGGGCGGTGGGGGGCGAGGGAGAGGGAGAGAGAAAATCTTAAAAAAAAAACATTTATTTATTTGAGAGAGAGAGAGTGTGTGGGTGGGGGTAGGAGCAGAGGGGGAGAGGGAGGGGGAAAAAGTCTCAAGAAGACTCCGAGCCCAAGGTGGGTCTCAGTCTCATGACCCTGAGATCACAACCTGATCCAAAACCAAGAGTAGGATGCTTACCCAGGCACCCCACGGGAGAGAAAGAATCTTAAGCAGGCTCCATGCTCACTGTGGAGCCCATCGCAGGGCTGGATCTCACGACCCTGAGATCATGACCGGAGCCAAAATCAAGAGCCAAAACTGAACCGATTGAACCACTCAGGCACCCCTTCGTGTTAATACTTCTTATAGTACCCTCAGTCAACCCTCCTTTCTTTCCATTTGCTTATTTATTCACAAAAGTTGTATATGTTTAAGGTATATGGCATGATAATTTGATATACATATTGAAATGATTACTACAGGTAAGCTAATAAATATATTATCTCCTCACATATTTACCATTTTTTTTTTAAAAGTTGCATTTATTTACGTAATCTCTACACCCCTCCATGGGGCTTGAACTCCCAACCCCGAGATCCAGAGTTACACACTCCTCTAACTGAGCCAGCCAGGCGCCCCCATAGTTACCATTTTTTTGTGTGTGATGAGTACACCCGTAATTTACTTTCTTGGCATATTTCCGTTGTTCAATATAGTATTATTAAGTATGTTCTTCATGCCTATATGTTAGATCTCTAAAGATTTTATTTTTAAGTAATCTCTACACCCAGCGTGGGTGTAGATCTCACAACCTGAGATCAAGAGTCGCACCCTCCAGGGCGCCTGGGTGGCTCAGTAGGTTAAAGCTCAGGTCATGATCCCAGGGTCCTGGGATCACAGGGAGCCTGCTTCCCCTCACCCCGCCTGCCTCTCTGCCTACTTGTGATCTCTGTCGAATAAATAAATAAAATCTTTAAAAAAAAAAAAACGTCGCACGCTCCACTGACTGAGCCAGCCGGGTGCCCATAGATCTCTAGACTTTATTCATCTACACGACTGACTTTGTATTGTTTGACCAACATGTCCTCTTTTCCCCCATCCCCCTGGTAACATTCCTCTCTGCTTCTTTTTTTTTTTTTTTTTAAGATTTTATTTATTTATTTGATAGAGAGAGATCACAAGTAGGCAGAGAGGCAGGCAGAGAGAGAGAGAGAGAGAGACGGAAGCAGGCTCCCTGCTGAGCAGAGAGCCTGATGCAGGACTCGATCCCAGGACCCTGAGACCATGACCTGAGCCGAAGGCAGCGGCTTAACCCACTGAGCCACCCAGGCGCCCTCCTCTCTGCTTCTATGAGTCCGACCTTTTTAAGAAAGATTTCACATACAAGTGAGGTCATACAGTATTTGACGTTCTCTGATTCATTTCCTTTAAAAAAAAAAAGATTTTATTTATTTATTTGTCAGAGAGAGAGCAAGAGAGGGTGAGAGAGCGAGCATAAGCAGGGGGAGCAACAGGCAGAGGAAGAGGCAGAAGCAGACTTCCCGATGAGCAGGAAGCCAAGGCGGGGCTCGATCCCAGGACCTTGAGATCTTGACCTGCGCCAAAGGTGGGCACTTAACAACTGAGCCACCCAGGCGCCCCTGTCTGATTCATTTTACTTAGCATCATGTCCTCCAGTTTCATCTAATTTGTTGCAAATGGTGGGATTTCCTTCTTTGTCATGACTCAATCAATCTGGTTGTATATATAAACCACGTGTTTATCCCTTCATCCACTGATGGACCATATCTTGGTTATTGTGAATAATGCTGCAGTGATCATGGGAACACGGATATCTCTTTGTGATAGTGATTTCACTTCCTTCAGATACATACCCAGAAGGGGGACTGCCGGATCATCTAGTTCTATTTTTAATTTTTTGAACAACCTCCATACTGTTTTCCATAACGACTGTACCTGTTTACCTTTTAAGATTTTATTTTTAAGTAATTTCTACACCCACTATGGGCCTCAGACTTACAACCCCTAGATCAAGAGTCACACGCTCCACTAACCGAGCCAACCAGATGGCCCTACCTTTTTTTCCTTATTAATCTTTGATAACATCTAATTTGTATCTCAGCTTTGCCTATATAGAAGTCAATGATCTTACTCATCTTTTCTCTTTTTCTTTCTATTCTTCCATTTTTCTTTGTTCTTCTACTTTGTCAGGACAACTTCAAGTTTATACATTGTCTTTCGACCTTGTTTTAGTCTTAGCTTTACAATTAGTATATGGAATGCTCACTGTTAGGCTTTTGCCAGAATTTTCCCATTCATTGGTTTTGGTTGGATGGTACAGGGCTGGCCAATAGCATTTCCGGCAGCGATGAGCATGTTCTGGGTCTCTACTGTCCAGGACTGTAACTAGCCACATGTGGTTACTGAACACTGGAAATATGCCTGATGCGACTGAGAGACTGAATTTCCTATGTTACTCCATTTTAATTCATCAAAACTTAAATTTCGATAACCACATGTGTCTAGTGGCTACCAAATTGGATGGTGCAGCTCTATGAAATTCCTTGGGGAGGGCACCAGTGTTTTGGCCCACTCAGCTGTGCTTCTGATAGCCTCGATACTTGAAGAGCATCAAGTCTAAAGCATCGGAGTGCCTTTGTTGGTACTTTTCCCCCTTCACTTTCTTGAAAGTGCTACATTACTACTGCTTTGTGTCTTGAGAAATTGATGCCAGTTTAATTCTCTTGTCTTGGGAGTTATTTCATCTTTTTGCCTGGAGGCCCTGAGGAAATAGTTTCCTTGTCTCTAAATTCTAATTGTTTTATTAAAATATATCTCGGAGTTGGTTGTTCCAGGTCAACTTTCCTTGGGACCCAGCGGGTCTTGGAGAGTGTTGAGGTTTGTTTTATGATGCTGAGTGTGTTCTAGCTTGGTGAATATTCCATGTGTATTTGAAGAAACATAATTAATTTCTATATTTTTGAGTGGAATGCTCTGCAAAGGCAGTTGGTTGGTGTTCAGTTTTTCTATATCCCTGCTGATTTTCTGTCTTCTAGTTACTTTTATTAGTAAAAGAAGTGTCGAAGGTCAACAGCTGTAAATGTGGAGTTGCCCATTTTTTCCTTCCAGTTCTTTTCGTTTTGTTTCATGTATTCTAGGCTATTTTATTAGCGCAATTCCTCCCTTCCACGATCCCGCTCCCCCACGGTCCCCTCCATGGTCTTTTGGCTGGAGACTTAGGGCTTTAATCTCTCCACTTTGGCTCTCACTTTCTATAACTGTGTTTACCCTCAGGGCCATGTGGGGAGGTGGTTAGAGAAAAGGCAATGTGGATCCTTTCCATACTCTTAAAAAAAAAAAAGATTTTATTTATTTATTTGAGGGAGAGAGAGAGTGAGAGAGAGCATGAGAGGGAAGAAGGTCAGAGGGAGAAGCAGACTCCACATGGAGCTGGGAGCCTGATGCGGGACTCGATCCCGGGACGCCCGGATCATGACCTGGGCCGAAGGCAGTCGCTTTTTATTTTATTTTATTTTATTTTATTTATTTGACAGAGAGAGACACAGCAAGAGAGGGAGCAGAAGCAGGGGGAGTGGGAGAGGGAGAAGCAGGCTTCCCACTGGGCACAGAGCCCGATGTGGAGCTTGATCCCAGGACCCTGCAATCAGGACCGGAACCGAAGGCAGACGCTTAACCGACTGAACCACCCAGGCGCTCTCCTTTCCACACTCTTCAGAGCACTATTCTC